>NC_042962.1:13428857-13728857 GCF_901001165.1 Salmo trutta | reverse complement strand
TGCTATTTTACCTGAAATGCACAAGGTCCTCTACTCTGACAATTAATCCACAGATAAAAGGGTAAAAGTTTGTTTTGAGTAATATCTCCTTCTTCAGGCTTCTTCTTCTTCTTTGGACTTTATATGGCGGTTGGCAACCAACTTTAGGTGCATTACCACAACCAACTGGAGTGTGGACCTCAGTTCATCTTTCAATCACCCACGTGGGTATATGCTCCTAAAAACCAATGAGGAGATGGGAGATTCGGGACTTGCAGCGCATAAAGTGTCACAAATAGAACCAAGTTCTATTTTAGCTCCTGGCTACGTGGACGCTCGTACCATGCTCGTACCATGTATGTGTACATTTATTTTGCAGAGCATGCGACGTGAGCGGTGTGGTCAGCATGTTAGGCATTAGAGGCTAAAATGAGCCTGTGAAATGAGGTGGTGTAGACCAATAGTGTCCTAAAATACCCCCTGGCACCAGGGCCGTAACCAGGGTTTTAGTGAGGTTGGGGAGGGGGTTGAAAGTTGAAGCTCATTTACTGCATTTCTTTACAATTTAAACACTTTAAAATGCTATTTGGAGAACAGCAACACAAGCAAAAATGACCCCAGCCATTATCACATTGGCTGCTATAGGCTCATTCACCACAGTCGAACATAACAAACAAACCACTGTTCGTGATTCCAGTCCTGGTAACTCCATAAGGGAACAAGTGGTTATTATTTGCATCAAAGCAGTATTTTCTTTTATCTGGGACACTTAAAGCTGTGATGTTTTGGTATAATTGGGTATTTATAGGGGGAATGTAGGTTGAGTTTCTATAAGAGACTTCATCGTCATATTTCCCCCTATCTGCCCTACTACTGACAGATTTACAGAGCAGTTACTGTGGCTCAGCATTGCTTTGTTGTGTAAGGGTGAATGTCTGTGTGTGGATGTGGATGTGTTTGCTGATAATGCGTGTTTTATTGTGATGTGTAACTGCCATTTTGTCTCCCACTCAGCACTGTAATAAATGTTATGTTGCTCTGATATGTATATGTATAGCCCCTTCCCTACCCCACCCCATGGGTGTTTGTAGATCTGTAGAAACCAGATAGGTGGAATCTGTGTATTAAAACTCCTCAGCCCATTGTTAACACATATCTGGTTTCCACAAATAGAGGGTTTGGGCTAGGGGCTAGAGATTGTTTTCAGGAATGTATGAGTCATGTCCTCCATTTAGTGTGTGTGTGTGTGTGTTCCAGCTCAGCGCTGTGTTTCACCTGTGCGTGGTACAGCAGCATAGTGACTGGTGGACTACTACACCTGTTGGTCCTGCAGCTCATCAATGTCAGCTACAATGTGACGGAGCGAGAGGCGCGCACCGCTCTCCGAGACAAGACTGCCCGCAGTCTCTACTGGGGCCATGTCGTTGACACAGGAGTCTACTCACATGGTTTCCGTGGCAACTGGGCAGAGTTCCTGACCATGGGTGAAGGTCCAGACACCCCCTGGCCCAGCCTCACTGACCTGGTGTAGCTGACCTTGGGAGAAGGCCCGTGCGCCCCTGGTCCAGCTAAACTTGGGAGAAGGTCCAGACACCCCCTGGCCCAGCCTCACTGACCTGAGGTGCGTTCAACAAGGAAAATCGTTTGCGAACATTGGCTAATGTTAGCTAACATATTCCATTTGTTTTGTGTTAGCCACGACCATTCGCTAACGTTAGCTAACAGTCGGAGAAGGTAGTGTGCGGTGAACGTAAGTGTCGGTTTCAGGTCTAAACTGCCGCTAAAAATAATCAAGTGGCCATGTAGACTTTCTACTATATTTAGTAGGAGTAGCTAAGTCATTTTCAGTTTGAATACTGTCGCTAAAAAGCCACAGTAATCCTTACAAAAAGTAGCTGGTTGAAGTTTCACTGTAACATTTTGGAATATTTATTCAACTCAAATTGTTACTCTGGCAACATGTTCACCGCAAACAGAAGCTTTGTTGAACTCTCCTCTGGTGAGGCTGAGCTGCTCAGCACCATAATGGCATCGTTACACGCTGACCAGACCGCTCGTGTGCATGTGGATTTTGTCCACACCAGATGCGATCAGGACACGGAGGTTGAAATATCAAGTAATTGCTCCTCCAGTTTTCTTCTTTGGACTTTATATGGTGGTTGGCAACCAACTTCAAGGTGCATTACCACTACCGCTGAATCTCAGTTCATCTTTCAATCACCCAGTTGATATATGCTCCTAAAAACCAATGAGGAGGTGGGATTCATCAAGCGTCACAAATAGAACCAAGTTTTATTTTAGCGCCTGGCTACGCGTATGCTGGTGAGCAGTGTGGGTGCGATGATTGAATAACATGTATGTGTACATTGATTTTGTGACGCGAGCGATGTGGTCAGCATGTTAGCAGTCATTGATCAATTGGACGATCCAGGTAGAAGTTGCCCACAGATCTAGAGTCATCTCTTACCCTCATACAATCTGACTTTAACCGTTAGGGGGAAGTACATAAAACTGACCGTAGATCAGTCTGGGGGGGGGGGGGGGGTGGCGCGCAACTTCACCCTACTCTGCGAAATAGAGGCATCACTACAGACCCTGGTTTGATCCCGGGCTATATCACAACCGGCCGTGATTGAGAGTCCCATAGGGCGGCGCACAATTGGCCCAACGTTGTAAATAAGAATTTGTTCTTAACTGACTTGCCTGATTTAAATATATAAAAATAAACATGGACAAGAGTTGGAGGATTTGGCTGCTGTACTATCTTTCACCACCAGATGGCAGCATATCTCCACACCTCAGACTGTAAAGACATCTCCCTCTCTGCTGTTTATCAGTCTTCTACCTTGTCTGTATGTCCCCTCCCTACCTATTCTGTCCTCTCCTTCCTTATTCTGTCTGGGACTGGGAGGGAGGCCGAGCCAGTCTGAAATCAGCAAGCCTTTGTTAAGGTGTCACAGTGATCGGTTCTGTTGTGAAGTAGCACCGTCCCTGAGCTGAACCATAGGCTACAATAACACACAACCACTTCTGTTAACTTTACTGACTGACAGCCTCAATCAAATATCACCATCTCTACCTCTCTCTCTCCCTGACCTTTTCTCCCATTCTAGTGCTGCAATTGCTCCGTGCACCTTTCATCCATCTCTAACTCTCCATTGATCTGTCTCACGCTCCCCCTCTCTCTCTCTTCATTTTCCTCCCGCAATCTCTTTCCAGGGTCCTCCTACCATCCTCTCTCTCCTCAGTTGAAGTGCCTTTGATGGGAGAGGTGACCAAACCACGTGACCAAAATAAAACTAAGCCCTACAGTAGACGCTCCTTTCAACACTGATTAACACTCCTCTCAAGAAAGGAACAGCTGTTGTCACTATATGTTATTTTTATGTGCAACTGTTCCTGTGAGCTTCAGAAGGAAACATGTTATGGGTATTTATCAAACAGCATGGTGTTGCTACATCTCTGTAGACTGAGGCTGGTCAGGATCATTAGTGTTGTTGCATTAAACATCACATTTACATTTTAGTCATTTGCTTACAGAAGCAATTAGGATAAAGTGCCTTGCTCAAGGGAACATTGATTTTTCACCTAGTCAGCACAGGGATTCAAACCAGCAACCTTTCAGTTACTGGCCCAAAGCCCTTTAACATGTTGTGGCTCAGCTGAAAGCACCATGCTCTACCAACTGAGCTACACAGACTTAAGAGAATAAAACAACAAAAGCACAGAGATATGGGAGAACAACTTCGACAGACTACCCAGAGTGAGACTCGTTTATGGTGATATGAATAACATCATGCTTTTTATTTTGTATGGCTTCAAACTGCATCAAACTGTGACTTAAAAATATTAAATAACCTGAATTTTAACTGCAATTTTCAACGAGTCATTGCTGTTCCAAAAGTTTCCAAACTGTCTTCATTAAAAGTTGTATCCACCTTTCTCAGGTAATGAAGGTAGAGCAACAGCTGGTATGTGTGTGCTTGTTACAGCAGCAACTTCATCATCTGCTTTGGGTCCTATCCACTGATTTATCCTCTGCAAGTATTCTCTGTCTGCCTGCCTGCCTGCCTGCCTGCCTGTCTGTCTGAGTGTACTGTACGCATGGGTATGTCTGCTGTACGTGTGGGTCACAGAGGGCCTTGTTCCCAGGTACAGTCCACAGGAGAAGAGCGGAAGTCAGGGAGGACCTCTGCCACTCTGCGTCTCAGCCGATCCCTCCTGGTCTCCCTCTCTCTCTCCTCACGCACCCACCCCGGATACCGTCTCCAGGCTTGGAAACAGCTCCGCACCGCCCGCCTGGGACAAGGACGGAGAGGAGAGAAACCAAGAGGGAAAGACAGACATGCACACACACGCACAGAGAGAAGCAAACAGAACAACTTAGAAATCCCTTACAACAACAAGCGATTATACAGTCATACAGTCAGGTCCTACATATGGAGCATGCCTGCATCCTACCCAGCAGGACCAGGTGGCTAGGACAGGTGTCATGTTTCTAGGACAGGTGTCATGTTTCTAGGACAGGTGTTATTGGTAAAGGCCCAGGTAAACACACCCACCTGGTACTGTGTTCCTGAGCCTGCTGCTCCCGATCCCAATCTGCCATCCTCTCCTGGGTCACGTGATCTAGCAGTCCAATCAGAGCCCTCTTCAGAGTGTGCGTGCGCCAGAACCTCTCGGCCCGCCCCTCCAGAACTATGCGGTGATCCTTCAGCTGAGCCAGAACATGTAAAACAGAACGGGTCAGGGCTGGATAAGGGGTCAGGGCTGGATACGGTACACAGGAATGTCCATATCAACAGGGACTGATATACCAAAGACTGCCCACCGCATCACTATTAAACTGGGATCAGTATTAAAATGTATTTATGTTGTAAAAGTGACAGTGGCCATTTGTATGCCTCGGTCTGTATGTGTGTGAGTTAGTGTGTGTGTGTGTGTGTATATATGTGTATGCCTCGGTCTGTATTTGTGTGAGTTAGTGTGTGTGTGTGTGTATATATGTGTATGCCTCAGTCTGTATGTGTGTGAGTTAGTGTGTGTGTGTATATATGTGTATGCCTCAGTCTGTATGTGTGTGAGTTAGTGTGTGTGTGTATATATGTGTATGCCTCAGTCTGTATGTGTGTGAGTTAGTGTGTGTGTATATATGTGTATGCCTCAGTCTGTATGTGTGTGAGTTAGTGTGTGTGTGTATATATGTGTATGCTTCATTCTATAGCTAGAGGACGCCTGATATCTCCAGGAGGGATAGGTATCATTTTTGTCTTCATCTGCATTCTAGTCTAGCTAGCTAGGGCCATCTACTTTAGGTGCTGCCTGTCTCCCCAGTAGCCTACTTGGTGTGTGAACTGCTCACAACTTGCAGATGATTGTTGACACATCAACCAGGATGAAGGGGCAGGGCAACTTGTGACTGTTGTTGTGGTAATCAGTGGCTGTATTGGAGGGGAGAGGTTTCTCCTCTGCTAGGCAATCAGCAGTTAGTGTTAGTTCTTCAGTCTGCCCTGCTTTCTCAGCGGCTGTCGTGTCAGTCTTATGGCCAAAACTAAGACCGTAGCCGAAACATTCCAGGCTGTATCACAACCGGCCGTGATTGGGAGTCCCATAAGGTGGCGTACAGTTGGAGCAGCGTCGTCCGGGTTGGGCCGTCATTGTAAATAAGAATTTGTTCATAGCTGACTTGCCTAGTTAAATAAAGGTTGAAATTTAAAAAAAAGACTTCTGCGGTGTTGTTCGAGGAAGGAAAGAAAGGCTCCACTCTTACCAGAGTATCTTACCTAGTTATTTTCAGAATAGTTAATTCTGCTCTTTTGTAGCTTTGTCAACTGTGTGTTTAATATACCTGTTCACTCCTCTCCCTGTAGGTTTTACAGGCACTCCCCACCCCTTGGCTGCAGCCCTTCTAATTTAGTCTACCCTGCGCGCACAACCCATGTGGAATTCCTTGTCTCCGGTAGCGTTTGGAACTGCTGATCTGCGGTCAAGAACGCTGTGTTCATCTTAGCCTATGCTGCCCTTATTGGCCCTGACAGAGACATAGATCACCCCAGAGAATACTGCTACTCCAGCTTCATCTGACTACTTGTTCTCTCATAGTCCGAGACCATCTGGTTGTCGTGATGGCACAGGGCTACTAATTTCTCCTAAGTGGAGATTTTCTCTTCTCCCTCACTCACCTGTCCATTTCTTCACTTGTCCACCTACTCTATCACCCACCAGGTGCCCTTAGAGAATTCCTCAATGAGCTTGACAAGCTAATTTCCTGACAATGGGCTCACCGCTCTTCGTATTGGGCGACTTCAACGTCTGGCTTCGATTCCTTTATTTCCACCTGTTTCTTTCCCCTTCTTGCCTCTTTTGACCTCACCCTTTCCCAATTCCCTCAAACTCACAAGGCAGGCAATACGCTTGACCTCATCTATACTAGAGGCTGTTTGCCTACTAATCTCATGGAAACACCCCTCCCCTCTACCTTCTCTTCTTCTGTATCTGCTGCTAAAGCCACTTTCTCTCACTCTAAAGGTAAAGCTTCCGCCTCTAACCCTAGGAAACTCTTTCCCACCTTCTCCCTCCTTAATCGTCCACCCCCTACCCCTCCCTCTCTGCAGCTGACCACTTTGAAAAGGTTGACGACATCCGCTCCTCATTCACTCAGCCTATTGAGTCCACTGGTCCCACTCACACAGAACTACCCTACGCCTTGACCTCTTTCTCTCCTCTCTCTCCAGATGAAATACTGTGACTAGTGATGTCCGGCCGCCCGACAAACCCGCTTGACCCCATCCCCTCCTCCCTTCTCCAGACCATCTCTGGAGATTTTCAAGACCGGTTTCTCAACCGAAACTGCTCTTCTCTGTGTCATGGAGGCCATCCGCACTGCCAAAGCGGACTTTCTCTCCTCTGTTTTCATCCTCCTAGATCTATCTGCTGCCTTTGACCCTCTGAACTATCAGATCCTCCTCTCCACCTTCTCACAACTGGGCATCTCAGACTCTGCATCCTACCTGGCAGGCCGTTCCTACCAGATGACGTGGAGAGGATCTGTGTCTGCACCACACACTCTCACTACTGGTGTCCCCCAGGGCTCGGTTCTAGACCCTCTTCTCTCTACACCAAGTCACTAGGCTACATCATATCCTCACATTGTATCTCCTATCAATGTTATGTGGATGACACTCAATTACTTTTCTACTTCTCTAAAATTAACTTTTTGGTCAACCAGCCAATGTTTCAAAAAATATATATATTACTAGTAAGAAGTAATGGGGTATTGCTTAATTACATTTTTGTGACGTGCATCTTTTAACCAACGTATGTTAAAATAAATCATTCAATAGTGAAAACATAAAAAAGTTATACAACTGAACATCAAGAATCAACAAAGTGCCTGCCCTGCCACAAATTGCTGAGTGATACAGCTTATTATTGCAGTTCAGGGCTCTACGCTGACATTTTTTACAAGGAGTACATGATGTGCCCCTAAGTACACATGTAGAAGCTCACAAATAAATCTAGGAGAACAATTCAAGTATTAGTGTTTTAATGATAAGAAATAACTCAAAGTTCATGAATAAATGTTTTTTGGAGTGATCTATGCTCAATCAAGACCATCATTAGGTGAGAAATGTTCAGCTGCCACTTTAAGGGATGGGCCATTACCGTGGTAACTTGGTCACTTGTCTGTCTGCGATGAAAAAATCTCAGACTGCGACGTCTTTCTAGCAGCAGACAGTTGCCGCAGACTCAAACTAACATTGAACAACCTAGCGTGTGAATATAAAAGTCACACTTTTTAGTAGCCTTTCAGGTCAATTGGACCAACTTCTACATGTGGGCTTTGGATTGAAAAAAAAACGTTCCCAAATTCTCTGTAACCACCTGCCAAAATGGCTGATGAAGTAGACATTCTTACCCACCAATGACAAACTCTACCCGCATTTGGCGGGTGTTCATTTCCCACCTTGCTTCTGACATGCATCTCTGCGTGCCTGGCAGATATCTCAGCATGGATGGCGGCTCATCACCTCAAACTCAACCTCGACGGAGCTGCTCTTCCTCCCGGGGAAGGCCTGCCTGCTCCAAGACCTCTCACATCACGGTTGACAACTCCACGGTGTCCCCCTCCCAGAGTGCAAAGAACCTTGGCGTGACCCTAGACAACACCCTGTTGTTCTCTGCAAACATCAAAGCAGTGACTCGTTCCTACAGGTTCATGCTCTACAACATCTGTAGAGTACGACCCTACGTCACACAGGAAGCGGCGCCGGTCCTAATCCAGGCACTTGTCATCTACTATCTGGACTACTGCAACTCTCTGTAGGCTGGGCTCCTCGCTTGTGCCATCAAACCCCTGGAACTTATCCAGAACGCAACAGCCCATCTGGTTTTCAACCTTCCCAAGTTCTCTCATGTCACCCCGCTCCTCCGCACACTCCACTGGCTTCCAGTTGAAGCTCGCATACACTACAAGACCATGGTGCTTACCTACGGAACAGCAAGAGGACCTGCCCCCCCCCTACCTTCAGGCTCTACACAAACCCTACACCCCAACCCGAGTACTCCGTTCTGCCACATCTGGTCTCTTGGCCCTCACACCCCTATGGGAGGGAAGCTCCCGCTCAGCCCAGTCCAAGCTCCCCAATAGTAGAACCAGCTTCCCCCTGAAGTTAGGACAGCAGAGTCCCTGCCCATCTTCATAAAACATCTGAAACCCTACCTCAAAGAGTATCTTAAATAATCCCACTGCACCCCCCTGAAAACCCACCCAGGAAAATTCTGTAAACTAACACACTTGACTCTCTTCCCCTTAATAGTTCTGACTTTGACAGCTACGTTAGAGGAAACATTTACTTACTATGACTGAAATGTGGTTTTCCGACCTAGCTACTTAAGATGAATGCACTCACTGTAAGTCGCTCTGGATAAGCGCGTCTGCTACATGGTGTGTGTGTGTATATGGTGTTCATACACTCACCCTTTTCCAGTTGCCCAGGCTCTTCCGTAGCAGGATGTGTTGATGCAGTTGGTCGGCAGAGGCCCATTTCTGAGCCAGGGACTCGCCTGCTACCTGCTGCCAGGACAGCGTGCACCGTCTCAGGAGAGACTGCTTGTGATGAGCCCTGGCCAGCTGGAAGGGAATGAAAATAATACTGCGTATGCATGCACACCTATTCACAGGTAACAAACAATGGCATGGTACAAAAGGATAAGGAACCTGCACGCCATTGAGGCTGACATGGTGAACATGTATTGAGAAATGAACAGTACAATTTGACATTTATTTCAAACTCATGGTCTTTAAAGAAGATAGGACTTCGACCACTGGTAAATAAAGAGAATAGAGTTGTTGGGCGTCAAGGTAAACCAGTAGCAGAATAGAACATGGGATATTGAACGAGTTGTTCAGCTGCTCAAGGTTGTGTGCAGTAAATTGGAACTGAACATGTTGCTGAGCACAGGATTCTGTTGAGGGACATTTCATAATAATGGCCAGAACGGAGCAAATGGAATGGCATCATGTGTTTAATACCATTCCACGTATTCCGCTCCAGCCATTACCACGAGCCTGACCTCCCCAATTAAGGTGCCACCAACCTCCTGTACAGCTGAGATGTTACACCATCCATCTTCATGTCACTTTCCCATCAATCATTCCTCTCCTCCAACCCATCATCTCACTCTCTTCCTGTACCCCTCTCTTCTAGCCACTCTCTTCCTGTACCCCTCTCTTCTAGCCTCTCTCTTCCTGTACCCCTCTCTTCTAGCCACTCTCTTCCTGTACCCCTCTCTTCTAGCCTCTCTCTTCCTGTACCCCTCTCTTCTAGCCTCTCTCTTCCTGTACCCCTCTCCTCTAGCCTCTCTCTTCCTGTACCCCTCTCCTCTAGCCTCACTCTCTTCCTGTACCCCTCTCCTCTAGCCTCACTCTCTTCCTGTACCCCTCTTCTCTAGCCTCACTCTCTTCCTGTACCCCTCTCTTCCTCTAGCCTCTCTCTTCCTGTACCCCTCTCTTCCTCTAGCCTCTCTCTCTTCCTGTACCCTGCTCTTCTAGCCTCTCTCTTCCTGTACCCCTCTCCTCTAGCCTCTCTCTCTTCCTGTACCCCTCTCCTCTGGCCTCTCGCTCTTCCTGTACCCCTCTCATCTAGCCTCTCTCTTCCTGTACCCCTCTTCTCTAGCCTCTCTCTCTTCCTGTACCCCTCTCTTCCTCTAGCCTCTCTCTCTTCAGGCACCCCTCGCTTCCTCTAGACTCTCTCTCTTCATGTACCCCTTGCTTCCTCTAGCCTCTCTCTCTTCCTGTACCCCTCTCTTCCTCTAGCCTCTCTCTTTTCCTGTACCACTCTCTTCCTCTAGCCTCTCTCTCTCTTCCTGTACCCCTCTCTTCCTCTAGCCTCTCGCTCTCTCTTCCTGTACCCCTCTCTTCCTCTAGCCTCTCGCTCTCTCTTCCTGTACCCCTCTCTTCCTCTAGCCTCTCTCTCTCTTCCTGTACCCCTCTCTTCCTCTAGCCTCTCTCTCTCTCTCTCTCTTCCTGTACCCCTCTCTTCCTCTAGCCTCTCTCTCTCGCTTCCTGTACTCCTCTCTTCCTCTAGCCTCTCTCTCTCTCTCTCTCTCTCTTCCTGTACCCCTCTGTTCCTGTACCCCTCTCCATCTCTCTGCCATTTCAATTTGTCCTGCTGGTTCTCACAAACAGGTAGTCAAGCAGGTGCTCATAGCGACATCATACTGTAAACACAATTCCAGCTCTGAGCGTGATGTCTGGGATTAGGGTGTATGTGTATTTGGTTTAAGATTTTGTTATTGTTTGTGTGTGTGCTCCATATTTCCATTGGGAATTATGTGAGGGTTTGTTGGTATCTGAATCACACCTTTAAAACCTGTAGTTGTTTAGGGAAATAGTATTCTATGTCTGTATGTGTATTTGAGTGCAGCTGTGAATACGTGTGTATTTGAGTGCAGCTGTGAATACATCAAAGGACTGTCACCAGACGAGGACCTTCAGCGCATCCCCAGGAATGACAAGACCTTTCTGCTGGGTGACTTCAATGCTAGGGTGGGACAGAACAACAGGACATGGAGTGCTGGGTAGGCATGGTGTTGGCCAGGTCAATAAGAACAGCATGAGACTGCTAACTATGTGCCGAGCATGATCTCATCATCCCTAACACCTTGTTCCAGCAGAAGAACAAATACAAAGCATCATGGATGCACCCACGCTCCAAACACTGGCACCTGATTGACTATGTCGTAGTGAGACGTTCTGATACTAATGACGTCCTGCTGACACGTACCATGAGGGGTGCAGAATGCTGGACAGATCACCGTATGGCACTGATAATACGTCCCCCCCCACAACTCCTGCAGTAAGAGGCATCTGCATTGTACCCGGCTTGAGGAATCTGCAGTAATGGATGAGTTCCATCGCTCTCTCGCTGAAAGGCTGAGGGAGGCTGAGCCTCTTCTGAGCTGAAAGGCTGAGGGAGGCTGAGCCTCTTCTGAGCTGAAAGCCTGAGGGAGGCTGAGCCTCTTCTGAGCTGAAAGCCTGAGGGAGGCTGAGCCTCTTCTGAGCTCAGAGGACCCCATGGACCAGAAGTGGGCAGCTGTCAGCTCGGTGTTCTATCAGGCAGCAGCCCACTCCATTGGCTACAGAGGTACAGTGAGGGGGGAAAGTATTTGATCCCCTGCTGATTTTGTACGTTTGCCCACTGACAAAGAAATGATCAGTCTATAATTTTAATGGTAGGTTTATTTGAACAGTGAGAGACAGAAGAACAACAAAAAAATCCAGAAAAACGCATGTCAAAAATGTTAAAATTATTTGTATTTTAATGAGGGAAATAAGTAAGCCTCCCTTAAGAACGCTCCACCAGTACATCACTGAGGTTTGGGACCGGGAGATCGTCCCCCAACAGTGGCAGGATGCCAACATTGTGTCACCATTTATAAGAACAAAGGTGACAAGTCCATCTGTGGCAACAGCCTGGGTATATCCCTTCTGGCTGTTGCCAGCCAGGTCCTGGCCAAGGTGATGCTTCACAGGCTGGTGAACAACATCACAGAGGATCTGCTGCCAGAGTCACAATGTAGCTTCAGAAAGAACAGGAGCACGGTCAGCACGGCAACTCCAGGAGAAGTGCCGTGAACAACATCAGGAGCTTTTCATGTCCTTTGTCCACCTCCAAGGCCCTCAACACTGAGCAGGGAACTACTATGTGACATTCTACTCAGATTTGACTGCCCAGACACATTTGTCAACATCCTTTGCCAGTTCCATGGTGGGATGATGGCTCGGGTGGCTGTAGGAGGGCGGGAGTCAGTGCCCTTTGGAGCACGCATTGATGTGTGGCAGGGGTGCGTGCTGGCACCTGTACTCTTTAACATCTTCCTCCTATGGGTCACCCAGCTTCTCTACAAGGAGCTTGAGGACAGCAGCGGGGTTAAAGTGGACTTCAGGCTGGATGGAAACATATTCAACATCAGGAGGCTTCAAGCAACTCTCCGGAAGACCATCAGTCCATCCTTGTAGCGGCTGTGATGGTCTATAGCAGTATGAGACTATCAACACCACCAAGACAGAGGTGGTCTGCCAGTGGAGATCCAGCCCTCCAGCCACCATTGAACACAGATCACTGGCAATAGTCCCGTCCTCTCAGATGACTGCAGCATCGACACTGAAATTCAAAACGGGATCAAGCCAGCCTACGCTGCCTTTCGTGAAACTCAGATGCAGGGGCGGCAGGTATCCTAGTGGTTAGAGCGTTGGACTAGTAACCGAAAGGTTGCAAGATTGGATCCCCGAGCTGACAAGGTAAATATCTGTCGTTCTGCCCCTGAACAAGGCAGTTACCCCACTGTTCCTAGGCCGTCATTGAAAATAAGAATTTGTTCTTAACTGACTTGCCTAGATAAATAAAAAGTTGTAAAAAAAAAAAAAAAGATGCAGGGTCTTCCAAAACAGGATCTCCACACCAAAGTCGCCGTCATCAAGCATCAGCACACTTCTTCACAGCTGTGAAGCCTGGGTCACCTACAGGCCTGACCCTACAGGCGCCAGGGATTCCACAAATAGGATGCAGGCAGCGCATCCTGGGAATCACCTGGCGCAACCGTGTCCCCCATACAGAAATACTTGCTAAGACCAACAGCAAGAGTATGGAGGTCATGTTCCCCCATCACCAACTGTAAGAGTATGGAGGCCATGGTCACCCAACACCAATTGTAAGAATATGGAGGCCATGGTCACCCAACACCAACTGTAAGAGTATGGAGGCCATGGTCCCCCAACACCAATTGTAAGAGTATGGAGGCCATGGTCCCCCAACACCAATTGTAAGAGTATGGAGACCATGGTCACCCAACACCAACTGTAAGAGTATAGAGACCATGGTCCCCCAACACCAACTGTAAGAGTATGGAGACCATGGTCACCCAACACCAACTGCGCTGGCTTGGGCATGTCATTAGAATGTCTCAGGAGCGCTTGCTGCGGAAGATCCT
The DNA here is from genome assembly GCF_901001165.1 of Salmo trutta. Lineage (NCBI taxonomy): Eukaryota > Metazoa > Chordata > Actinopteri > Salmoniformes > Salmonidae > Salmo > Salmo trutta. The sequence goes on along the minus strand of NC_042962.1, from coordinate 13,715,384 downwards.
GTATGTCCAGCTACATCTTGGCCGGCGGTCTGTAGGCCAGCTATATCTCGGTCTGCAGGGGGGGCCAGCTACATCTTGGCTAGCAGTCTGTAGGGGGGCCAGCTACATCTTGGCCGGCGGTCTGTAGGGGGGCCAGCTACATCTTAGCCGGCGGTCTGTAGGCCAGCTATATCTCGGTCTGTAGGGGGGGCCAGCTACATCTTGGCCGGCGGTCTGTAGGGGGGGCCAGCTACATCTTGGCCGGCGGTCTGTAGGGGGGCCAGCTACATCTTAGCCGGCTGTCTGTAGGCCAGCTATATCTCGGTCTGTAGGGGGGGCCAGCTACATCTTGGCCGGCGGTCTGTAGGGGGGCCAGCTACATCTTGGCCGGCGGTCTGTAGGGGGGCCAGCTACATCTTGGCCGGCGGTCTGCAGATGAAACGCTACAAGGACCAGCTGAAAACGTTGCTGAAGAAGTGCAACATCAAACCCACAGACCTGGAGGATGCTGCTGTCAACCGTTCCACCTGGCGGCAGCTCTGACAGAGTTGAACAGAGGAGGAGAGGAGCACAAGGAGACAGCAAAAACAGCTGCCTGCCCTCGCCAACACAGACTGAGACATATAGACTGAGATATACAGCTATGCCTGTCCCCGCCAACACAGACTGAGACATATAGACTGAAATATACAGCTATGCCTGCCCCCGCCAACACAGACTGAGACATATAGACTGAGATATACAGCTATGCCTGCCCCCGCCAACACAGACTGAGACATATAGACTGAGACATACAGCTATGCCTGTCCCCGCCAACACAGACTGAGACATATAGACTGAGACATACAGCCATGCCTGCCCCCGCCAACACAGACTGAGACATACAGCCATGCCTGTCCCCGCCAACACAGACTGAGACATACAGCCATGCCTGTCCCCGCCAACACAGACTGAGACATACAGCCATGCCTGTCCCCGCCAACACAGACTGAGACATACAGACTGAGACATACAGCCATGCCTGCCCCCGCCAACACAGACTGAGACATATAGACTGAGATATACAGCTATGCCTGCCCCCGCCAACACAGACTGAGACATACAGACTGAGACATACAGCCATGCCTGCCCCCGCCAACACAGACTGAGACATATAGACTGAGATATACAGCTATGCCTGCCCCCGCCAACACAGACTGAGACATATAGACTGAGACATACAGCTATGCCTGCCCCCGCCAACACAGACTGAGACATACAGCCATGCCTGCCCCCGCCAACACAGACTGAGACATACAGCCATGCCTGTCCCCGCCAACACAGACTGAGACATACAGCCATGCCTGTCCCCGCCAACACAGACTGAGACATACAGTCATGCCTGTCCCCGCCAACACAGACTGAGACATACAGACTGAGACCTACTACCATGCCTGTCCCCGCCAACACAGACTGAGACATATAGACTGAGACATACAGCTATGCCTGTCCCCGCCAACACAGACTGAGACATATAGACTGAGACATACAGCCATGCCTGCCCCCGCCAACACAGACTGAGACATACAGCCATGCCTGTCCCCGCCAACACAGACTGAGACATACAGCCATGCCTGTCCCCGCCAACACAGACTGAGACATACAGCCATGCCTGTCCCCGCCAACACAGACTGAGACATACAGACTGAGACATACAGCCATGCCTGCCCCCGCCAACACAGACTGAGACATACAGCCATGCCTGCCCCCGCCAACACAGACTGAGACATATAGACTGAGATATACAGCTATGCCTGCCCCCGCCAACACAGACTGAGACATATAGACTGAGACATACAGCTATGCCTGCCCCCGCCAACACAGACTGAGACATACAGCCATGCCTGCCCCCGCCAACACAGACTGAGACATACAGCCATGCCTATCCCCGCCAACACAGACTGAGACATACAGTCATGCCTGTCCCCGCCAACACAGACTGAGACATACAGACTGAGACCTACTACCATGCCTGTCCCCGCCAACACAGACTGAGACATACAGACTGAGACCTACTACCATGCCTGTCCCCGCCAACACAGACTGCACATGCCCCACCTGCAATAAAGTTTGTGGATCTCAGATTGGACTCTACAGCCACCAAAGAATTCACTGTTAACTCTGAAATGGAAGTCATCATTGGATACGATGGGCTCCCATAAGCGAATACAATATGGTGTCTGCTGTGATTGATTGGCTGTCCTGAGCTATGTGACTCTAGGGGAGAGTGTGTGTGTGTGTGTGTTGAGTCTCTCTGTGCAGACCCTGCATGGGGCCAGGTGATTGGTCGAGGCCGACAGCGCCAGTGATTACCTGAATGTTGGCTTGGCTCTGGGCGACTAGGCGTTTCCATGGCTCCAGGCCTCGCCGCAGTAAAAGAGTTCTGTGGTAGTGTTGCTGGGCCTGGGTCTGGAGCTGCTGCTCTCGTTCCAACCTGCACTGGTTCTCCTGCTCCCTCTGAATACGCACACACACACGTCAGACACACACAGTCACACACACACACACACACACACACACACACACACACACACACACACACGTCAGACACACAGTCACACACACACACACACACACACACACGTCAGACACACAGTCACACACACACACACAGTTAGACACACACACACACACACACAGTTAGACACACACACACACACACACACACACACACACACGTCAGACACACAGTCACACACACACACACACACACACACGTCAGACACACAGTCACACACACACACACACACGTCAGACACACACACGCACAGTCAGACACACACACGCACAGTCAGACACACACACGCAGTCAGACACACACACGCACAGTCAGACACACACGTCAGACACACACAGTTAGACACACACACACACACACACACACACACACACACACACACACACACACACACACACAGGTACTTACTGTGTTAATGTGTAGCTCCTTTATGCACACATGGCTCTGTTTTATGTTTGTGATTAAGCTGCTAGTATCAGAGCTAGGAACCACATTTTCAAGAGCTTCTAAATGTCTAGTTAGATCTGACCACCAAGCTTTGTCAGTGGGATATAAGGCCAACATTATCACACACCGCATTGACCAACCATTGCATCATTGCTTTGAACAGCTACCATCAAAACATCCCTACAGATCTAAGAGAATAAAAATGGAATGTTCTGTGTGTTTCCATCGCATTTTCAACTCTAGCGATTGTTTTGTCACAAAAACTGTTGTGTTAAATAGTAAATGTGCTACTCTGGTCTTGGCACCTGCACTCTAGCCAACAGCTCACAGATACAGTGCAGGTAGGCTGTGAGGGTTGTCTAGTCTACACGATGAGATTATTATGGATTTCTATTTGTCAAACGACAGTCAAGCATAGATCATCATGTCACCAGAATGAAAAGCACATCAAGCTCTTCATCATGCACTTTCAGCATTTTAATTGATTTAATCTGTAGCCTAATAAACTGTTTGGTTTCCAGAGTCGTAGTGGGAGGACCACACACCACATCATCGTGTGACTCAATATTTGCGCATTAAGGAGTTCCCACCGCCATTTCTCGCATAATGAATTTTACCAACACATCGATCCCACCATCTTTCTGTCTGCATTTACAACATTGTACTGAAACTTCCTGTTTCATCACAGCTGTTGTGATTTTTAGATTTTTTTTATACGTTATAACTTGCATAAAAACTGTGGATGGAAATGTGGCTACTGTTACATTTCTTTTGTGTTAGTATGGCTTTGTTTCAGGGGAAAAAAGTACTTTTCCATGACAGAATAATTATCCTCATCCGACTGTGCATTTGACCATTATTACTTTCACCACTAGAGGGCGATCGGACAACTTCTGTGGGTCTGTACTCCCAAAGTTTGACTGTTTTTGTGCTTGAAAGTTTGCTGGTAGTTCTCAGCTGTTAGCAGCCAATGGCTAGCAGTTTCTTACTGGCGATTTAAAAACTGAGGATTAAAAAAAATTCTCTCGAGTCATTGCTAAATGATTTAATATAACAAATCAAACATTAAACCTCAAACAATTCATGGTATCCTCGTAAACAATTCATTTAAAATATATATTTTTTTAATCATTTAGACCCGGTGTTTATGTGCTCAAATGTGTGCCGTTGCCCGGCTATTAAAAGGGACAGACGTTTAACGGTATATTATGTTATTATTATTTATTGCATAGGTGTTAATGACATCTATGTGTATATATACTGAACAAAAATATAAAATGCACAATTTCTATGATTTTACTGAGGAAATCAGTCAATTGAAATCAATTCATTAGGCCCTAATCTTTGGATATCACATGACTAGGTAAACCAGACCCACCCATTGGGGAGCCATGCCCTGCCAATCAGAATGAGTTTTTTATTACAGACAGAAATACTACTCAGATTCATCAGCTGTCTGGGCGGCTGGTCCCATACGATCCCGCAGGTGAAGAAGCTGAATGTGGAGGTCCTGGGCTGGCGTGGTTACACGTGGTCGGTGGTTGTGAGGCCGTTTGGACGTACTGCCAAATTCTCTAAAACGATGTTGGAGGCAGCTTATGGTAAAGAAATTAACATTCAATTATCTGGCAACAGCTCTGGTGGACATTCCTGTAGTCAGCATGCCAATTGCACGCTCCCTCCAAACTTGAGACATCTGTGGCATTGTGTGACAAAACTGCACATTTTAGAGTGGCCTTTTATTGTCCCCAGCACAAGGTGCACCCGTGTAATGATTATGTTGTTTAATCAGCTTCTTGATATGCCACACCTGTCAGGTGGATGGATTATCTTGGCAAAGGAGAAGTGCTCACTAACAGGGATGTAAACACATTTGTGCACAACATTTTAGAGAAAAGCTTTTTGGGACCTTTTTATTTCAGCTCATGAAACATGGGACCAACCCTTTAGATTTTGCATTTATATTTTTGTTCAGTATGTGTTTCTGTACTGTCCCTGTGATGGCAAGAAATAATATCTGGGTCCGTATGTATCAAGTGTCACAGAGTAGGAGTGCTGATCTAGGATCTAAAGAACTAAATGCACTCTCAGTGAAGTGGAAGCTTTTTTTCAAATACGCCTTTCAACTTGAAAGTTGTCCCCAGCACAGTTCCACTGTAAACATTGCGTCACCTCTCTCTCTTGTCTCTTCTCCTCCCTCCTCCTTTCCATTGCTCTACGTTTCTCATCCTCCTCCTCCCTCTGCCTCTCCTTCACTGCTGTTTTCAGCTGGGCCTGAGAAGAGAAGAAAGTTTAATGCTTCCTAGCACACTATCACACTTCCCCAGACTCTCCAGTGGACCGCACACACACTCCCCTGCAAACAGTTTAATTGTCCCCAATAACTTTCTATATACTTCAATAGCCTCTCTAATTCCCAGCCTCTAAAGACTTATCTGAACAACACCATATCTATTCCATATCCACCCCATAACTATTCCATATCCCCCACTGGCCTAATCATTTCTCACCAGCCTCTCCTCCTCCTTCTTTCTCTTCAGCTCCTCCACCTCCCTCCTGCGCTCCACTCGCTGATGAGCACGTTCCTCCATGGCTGAGAAGGGGAGAGAGAGAGAGAGAGAGAGACCAATAGGAGAACCTTTTTGGTTCCAGGTAGAACTATTTTGGGGTCCATATACTGTAAAACCCTCTTTGGAAAGGGTCCTACCTGAAACCAAAAGGGGTTCTTCAAAGGGTTCTCCTATGGGGACAGCCGAAGAATCCTTTTTGGTTCTAGATAGCACTTTTTTTCTAATAATGTACATACAGTGCATTCGGAAAGTATTCAGACCCCATGACTTTTTCCACATTTTGTTACGCCTTATTAAATTATTTTTTCCCTCAACCTACACATAGTACCCCATAATGACAAAGCGAAAACAAGTTTTTAGAAATGTCTGCAAATGTATTAAAAATAAAAAACATACCTTATTTACATAAGTATTCAGACCCTTTGCTATGAGACTTGAAATTGAGCTCAGGTGCATCCTGTTTCCATTGATCATCCTTGCGATGTTTCTACAAATTAATTGGAGTCCACCTGTGGTAAATTCAATTAATTGGAAAGGTACACACCTGTCTATATAAGGCCCCACAGTTGACAGTGCATGTCAGAGAAAAAAACAAGCCATGAGGTCGAAGGAATTGTCCGTAGAGCTCAGAGACAGGATTGTTTCGAGGCACAGATCTGTAGAAGGGTACCAAAATATTTCTACAGCATTGAAGGTCCCCAAGAACACACCGGCCTCCCTCATTCTTAAATGGAAGAAGTTTTTGCCGACCGGCCAAACTGAGCAATCAGGGGAGAAGGGCCTTGGTCAGGGAGGTGAGCAAGAACCCGTTGGTCACTCTGACAGAGCTCCAGAGTTCCTCTGTGGAGATGGGAGAACCGTCCAGAATGACAACTATTTCTGCAGCACTCCACCAATCAGGCCTTTATTGTAGAGTGGCCAGACGGAAGCCACTCCTCAGTAAAAAGCACATGACAGCCCCCTTGGAGTTTGCCAAAAGGCACCTAAAGACTCTCAGACGATGAGAAACAAGATTCTCTGGTCTGATGAAACCAAGATTTATATATTTGGCCTAAATGACAAGCATCACGTCTGGAGGAAACCTGGCACCTTGCCTACAGTGGCAGCATCATACTGTGGGGATGTTTTCAGCAGCAGAGACTGGAAGACTAGTCAAGATCGAGGGAAAGATACAGAGAGAAAGTACAGAGAGATCCTTGATGAAAACCTGCTCCAGAGCGCTCAGGACCTCAGACTGGGGCGTAGATTCACCTTCCAACAGGACAACAACCCTAAGCACACAGCCAAGTCAACGCAGGAGTGGTTTCGGGACAAGTCTCTGAATGTCCTTGTGTGGCCCAGCCAGAGCCCAGAATTGAACCCGATCTAATATCTCTGGAGAGACCTGAAAATAGCTGAGCAGTGACAGTCCCCGTCCAACCTGACAGAGCTTGAGAGGATCTGCAGAGAAGAATGGAGAAACTGCCCAAATACAGGTGTGCCAGGCTTTATAGCATCATACCAAATAAGACTCGAGACTGAAATCGCTGCCAAAGGTGCTTCAACAAAGTACTGAGTAAAGGGTCTGAATACTTATAGTATCAGTCAAAGGTTTGGACACACCTACTCATTCAAGGGTTTTTCCTACATTGTAGAATAATAGTGAAGACATCAAAACTATGAAATAACACATGGAATCATGTAGTAACCAAAATATATTTCATATTTTAGATCCTCCAAGACTGTTGGAAAAGCATTCCAGGTGAAGCTGGTTGAGAGAATGCCAGGAATACAAAGCTGTCATCAAGGCAAAGGGTGGCTACTTTGAAGAATCTCAAATGTAAAATATATTTAGATTTGTTTACTACATGATTTCATGTGTGTTATTTCAGTTTTGATGATGTCACTATTATTCTACAATGTAGAAAATAGTAAAAAATAAAGAAAAACCCTGGAATGAGTATGTGTCCAAACTTTTGACTGGTACAGTTTTTTATTTTTAAGAAATTTGCTAAAATGTCTGTTTTTGCGTTTTCATTATGGGGTATTGTGTGAAGAGGTGAGGGGGGGAAAAAACAATTTTATCAATTTTAGAATAAGGCTGAAACGTATTAAAATGTGGGAAAAGTCAAGGGGTTTGAATACTTTCCGAATGCACTGTACATTTCTGTGGTGTGTTGTTCCAAAGGAGAATGTGTGTTTGACAGAGCGAGAGTGTGTGTGAGAGAGAGTATCTACAGGCCTTGCCACTGCTCTCGCCACAGCCCTTCTATTCCTATGTATAGGAAACTTCAGGCAAACGGAGTAAAAGACTCTTTATTCGTCCATGTACGCTAGCTACAGCTCTATACAGCTACGGCACTATACATCCGACTCACGGACATGAAATACATTTTATCCTCTTTCCTATTATTCTCCACGACAACATAGTCAGACCATTGTGTGATCAACCATATGGAAGCGGTGTGTGTGTGTGTAGTTTAGCTCTACTCAGAGTTTAACATGGAGGTGAATGTGCTGACTGACCCATGACGGTGGGATGAAGACATGGCTGACGGACAGCTGGTTTCCTGGAGGCTGGGGAACGGCCATCGTTCCCCCGAGCGACTCTTCCAGCCCTGAAACACAGAACATCACCCAGAAACACACATTAAATATTCACTCTCTAATATCGATCTACTCTATTCCCAATTTACCAGACTGACCCAACCAGCCCTGCACACAGGGGGCATTCTAAGGACTTGTTTTTGTTTGCAGGGAGGGTCCAAGAAGAGGGTATCTCCTGTTTTATCTGAATGGTAGTGAGGAGGACATCGTGTTCTTATCAGTCAATTAACTTTTAATTAGTGAACCCTTCAGCAGACATGTTCTCACGCCTGGAGTAATATGCAGGAGGCAGAACACGTTTATTACCATAGTAAATCATGTTTATTACCATAGTAAATCACGTTTATTACCATAGTAAATCATGTTTATTACCATAGTAAGTCACGTTTATTACCATAGTAAATCACGTTTATTACCTTAGTAAATCTCTAATTAGCCTGAGTTTTATTCTCAAGGGGAAGTGATGTATTGTTTTAATAAAATTAATCCTCTGCGTATCCTCTGCTGATGACTTAATTCATGAGAGAATTACCGCAAACGAGTTCCATGTGTAACTAAATGTTTCATACTCCTACACTTGAGTGTTCGGTAGTATAATATAAATCACTACTACCCAAGCCTACACCAGGATAATGTCTCGTCTTCAGACGTGAGCACGATGTAAAAGCCTTATACAGCCTTCAAAACGAGAACACTTCGCTGCCTACAAGTAGCGGAGGAGTGTCCACAAGTCATGAGCTTTCGTACCAATTCATGTTTGCTGCATACTAAATGTTGATCTACCAATGCGAGTGCTGCTGATCCCCTTGGGTCCTATGACCTCTGACGGAAATCAGCCACTTTTAACACGTCATTCCGTCCAAGCGAAACTGTCATTTCTAGTCAGTCCCGCATTGGTATCGATTGGCTTTTAAGCCCGAGCCCTACCCAGGCCCGTGACATTCAGGCCCTAACCTACCCAGGCCCGCGACATTCAGGCCCTAACCTACCCAGGCCCGCGACATTAAGGCCCTAACCTACCCAGGCCCGCGACATTCAGGCCCTAACCTACCCAGGCCCGCGACATTAAGGCCCTAACCTACCCAGGCCCGCGACATTCAGGCCCTAACCTACCCAGGCCCGCGACATTCAGGCCCTAACCTACCCAGGCCTGCGACATTCAGGCCCTAACCTACCCAGGCCTGCGACATTCAGGCCCTAACCTACCCAGGCCCGCGACATTCAGGCCCTAACCTACCCAGGCCCGCGACATTCAGGCCCTAACCTACCCAGGCCTGCGACATTCAGGCCCTAACCTACCCAGGCCCGCGACATTCAGGCCCTAACCTACCCAGGCCCGCGACATTCAGGGCCGCGACATTCAGGCCCTAACCTACCCAGGCCCGCGACATTCAAGCCCTATTCTACCCAGGCCAGATTGCTTCTGCCAAATGTAAAGCCCGGTCCTGCCAAAAATCAGAAATAACTTTATAACTAAATCCATTAGCTGCTCCGCTCTGTCTGTCACTCACTCCCTGCACGCTGCTTGCTCTGTATCCACTCTGCTCATGGTGGCTCTGAGTGGGTGAATATCCAAAGCAACGGCTCCGCTTGGGCTGCTCTCCTCAATGATGAGACATTAGAGAGCAGTGGCTGTAAGCTACTTTTCGTCACACTAAACTTTGTGAAATAATCTCTCCTGTCTTATATTTGACGAGGTTGAAGCACTTGTGACACCATGTTATGATCTTAGTCAGATAAGACTAGCAGGAGCAAATAGCTCAGCTTCAAAATGTTAGTGATCAATTTAGTGATACTCGAGCCCTACCTGTACCCTAGTTATTGATGGAAAAACAGGCCCTACCCGGCCCTATAACGACGGGCTAAGGTCAGACACACCCCACATTGGCAACCTGTGTGCCTCTTCTCCTCACCTGGGTTCCCATGGTAATGTGAAGAGGGACCAACCTGGGTTCTTTGGGGTCAGAGGTCATCCCTCTGGGCCTTGGGGATGCTGGGACAGCGATCTGGGTGGCTGTCTGGGCCTCCTGCCTCAGTCCCATCATGCTTTGCTCCTCCTGCAGGCGTGCAATCTGCTTCTGTTGCTCCCTGAGGAGCATCCTCTGCGCTGCAATGGTCTGCTGCTGGCTGGCATGGCGACGCTCGAACCGTCCCCCACACACCGCTGCTCTATGAGACCGGGGGGCAGCACCTACACTGCCGTCCCCATCGCCCACCTCGCCCCTCTGCCGTGCTCGCCTCAGCTCGCCTATTGAATAGAATAGCACTTTATCATCCATTGTGAAATGATGCACATTTTTAACCCTTTGTGGAAGTAGAAATCTAATCACTGATATATATATATATATATATATATATTTAAAGTTTCCCCTTTTCACCAATATATATTTTAACTACCTTAGTCAGAACACTGGAACGGAACCAAAAAATAGTGGTTGTGTTCAGAACAAATGATTGGAAAATCGTTTCGGTTCCAACCGCTGTTTGATAGAACTAGAGGATAGACAAGTTGCCCTTAACTAAGATATACAGTTGAAGTTGGAAGTTTACATACACCTTAGCCAAATACATTTAAACTCAGTTTTTCACAATTCCTGACATTTAGTAAAAATTCCCTGTCTTAGGTCAGTTAGTATCACCACTTTATTTTAAGAATGTGAAATGTCAGAATAATAGTAGAGAGAATGATTTAATTCAGCTTTTATTTATTTCATCACATTCTAGTGGGTCAGAAGTTGAAATACACTCAATTGCCTTTAAATTGTTTAACTTGGGTCAAATGTTTTGGGTAGCCTTCCACAAGCTTCCCACAATAAGTTGGGCGAATTTTGGCCCATTCCTCCTGACAGAGCTGGTGTAACTGAGTCAGGTTTGTAAGCTTCCTTGCTCGCACATGCTTTTTCAGTTCTGCCCACAAATTTCATATAGGCTTGAGGTCAGGGCTTTGTGATGGCCACTCCAATACCTTGACGTTGTTGTCCTTAAGCCATTTTGCCACAACTTTGGAAGTATGCTTGGGGTCATTGTCCATTTGGAAGATCCATTTGCGACCAAGCTTTAACTTCCTGACAGATGTCTTGATATGTTGCTTCAATATATCCACATAATTTTCCTTTTTTTATTTGACCTTTATTTAACCAGGTAGGCTAGTTGAGAACAAGTTCTCATTTACAACTGCGACCTGGCCAAGATAAAGCAAAGCAGTGTGACACAAACAACAACACAGAGTTACACATGGAATAAACAAACATACAGTCAATAATACAATAGAAAAAGTTTATATACATTGTGCAAATGAGGTAGGATAAGGGAGGGAAGGCAATAAATAGGCCATAGTGGCGAAATAATTACAAAATAGCAATTAAACACTGAAGTGATAGATGTGCAGAAGATGAGTGTGCAAGTAGAGATACTGGGTGCAAAGGAGCAAAATAAATAACAGTATGGGAATGAGGTATTTGGATGGGCTATTTACAGATGGGCTATGTACAGGTGCAGTGATCTGTGAGCTGCTCTGACAGCTGGTGCTTAAAGTTAGTGAGGGAGATATGAGTTTCCAGCTTCATAGATTTTTGCAGTTTGTTCCAGTCATTGGCAGCAGAGAACTGTAAGGAAAGGCGGCCAAAGGAGGAATTGGCTTTGGGGGTGACCAGTGAAATATACTTGCTGGAGCGCGTGCTACGGGTGGGTGCTGCTGTGGTGACCAGTGAGCTGAGATAAGGCGGGGCTTTACCTAGCAAAGACTTATAGATGACCTGGAGCCAATGGGTTTGGCGACGAATATGAAGCGAGGGCCAGCCAACGAGAGCATACAGGTCGCAGTGGTGGGTGGTATATGGGGCTTTGGTGACAAAACGGATGGCACTGTGATAGACGGCATCCAGTTTGCTGAGTAGAGTGTTGGAGGCTATTTTGTAAATGACATCGCCGAAGTCGAGGATCGGTAGGATGGTCAGTTTTACGAGGGTATGTTTGGCAGCATGAGTGAAGGATGCGTTGTTACGAAATAGGAAGCCGATTCTAGATTTAATTTTGGATTGGAGATGCTTAATGTGAGTCTGGAAGGAGAGTTTACAGTCTAACCAGACACCTAGGCATTTGTAGTTGTCCACATATTCTAAGTCAGAACCGTCCAGAGTAGTGATGCTGGACGGGCGGGCAGGTGTGGGCAGCGATCGGTTGAAGAGCATGCATTTAGTTTTACTTGCATTTAAGAGCAGCTGGAGGCCACGGAAGGAGAGTTGTATGGCATTGAAGCTCATCTGGAGGTTAGTTAACACAGTGTCCAAAGAAGGGCCAGAAGTATACAGAATGGTGTCGTCTGCATAGAGGTGGATCAGAGAATCACCAGCAGCAAGAGCGACATCATTGATGTATACAGAGAAGAGAGTCGGCCCGAGAATTGAACCCTGTGGCACCCCCATAGACTGCAAGAGGTCCGGACAACAGGCCCTCCGATTTGACACACTGAACTCTGTCTGAAAAGTAGTTGGTGAACCAGACAAGGCAGTCATTTGAGAAACCAAGGCTGTTGAGTCTGCCGATAAGAATGTGGTGATTGACAGAGTCGAAAGCCTTGGCCAGGTCGATGAATACAGCTGCACAGAATTGTCTCTTATCGATGGCGGTTATGATATTGTTTAGGACCTTGAGCGTGCTGAGGTGCACCCATGACCAGCTCGGAATCCAGATTGCATAGCGGGGAAGGTACGTTGGGATTCGAAATGGTCTGTGATCTGTTTGTTAACTTGGCTTTCCAAGACCTTAGAAAGGCAGAGTAGGATAGATATAGGTCTGTAGCAGTTTGGGTCTAGAGTGTCTCCCCCTTTGAAGAGGGGGATGACCACGGTAGATTTTCAATTTTGGGGGATCTCAGACGATACGAAAGAGAGGTTGAACAGGCTAGTAATAGGGGTTGCAACAATTTCAGCGGATAATTTTAGAAAGAGAGGGTCCAGATTGTCTAGCCCGGCTGATTTGTAGGGGTCTAGATTTTGCAGCTCTTTCAGAACATCAGATATCTGGATTTGGTTGAAGGAGAAATGGGGGAGGCTTGAGCAAGTTGCTGTGGGGGGTGCAGGGCTGTTGACCGGGGTAGGGGTAGCCAGGTGGAAAGCATGGCCAGCCATAGAAAAATGCTTTTTGAAATTCTCAATTATCGCGGATTCATCAGTGGTGGCAGTGTTTCCTAGCCTCAGTGTAGTGGGCAGCTGGGAGGAGGTGCTCTTATTCTCCATGGACTTTACAGTGGCCCAGAACTTTGTGGAGTTTGTTCTACAGGATGCAAATTTCTGTTTGAAAAAGCTAGCCTTTGCTTTCCTAACTGCCTGTGTATATTGGTTCCTAACTTCCCTGAAAAGTTGCATATCGCGGGGGCTATTCGATGCTAATGCAGTACGCCACAGGATGTTTTTGTCCTGGTCAAGGGCAGTCAGGTCTGGAGTGAACCAAGGTCTATATCTGTTCCTGGTTCTACATTTCTTGAAAGGGGCATGTTTATTTAAGTTGGTGAGGAAAGCACTTTTAAAGAATAACCAGACATCCTCTACTGACAGAATGAGGTCAATATCCTTCCAGGATACCCGGGCCAGGTCGATTAGAAAGGCCTGCTCGCCGAAGTGTTTTAGGGAGCGTTTGACAGTAATGAGGGGGCATTTGACCGCAGACCCATTACGGATGCAGGCAGTGATCAATGAGATCCTGGTTGAAGACAGCAGAGGTGTATTTGGAGGGCAAGTTGGTTAGGATGATATCTATAAGGGTGCCCGTGTTTATGGATTTGGGATTGTACCTGGTAGGTTCATTGATAATTTGTATGAGATTGAGGGCATCAAGCTTAGATTGTAGGGTGGCCGGGGTGTTAAGCATGTCCCAGTTTAGGTCACCTAACAGCACGAGCTCTGAAGATAGATGGGGGGCAATCAATTCACATATGGTGTCCAGGGCACAGCTGGGGGCAGAAGGTGGTCTATAGCAAGCTGCAACGGTGAGAGACTTGTTTCTGGAAAGGTATATTTTTTAAATGTAGAAGCTCAAATTGTTTGGGCACAGACCTGGATAGTAAGTCAGAACTCTGCAGGCTAACTCCACCCCCTTTGGCAGTTCTATCTTGTCGGAAAATATTATAGTTGGGATGGAAATTTCAGGGTTTTTGGTGGTCTTCCTAAGCCAGGATTCAGACACGGCTAGGACATCTGGGTTGGCAGTGCTTAAAACAACCTTAGGGAGGAGGCTTCTAATGTTAACATGCATGAAACCAAGGCTTTTACGGTTACAGAAGTCAACAAATGAGAGCGCCTGGAGAATGGGAGTGGAGCTAGGCACTGCAGGGCCTGGATTACCAGAGGAACAGAGGAGGAGTAGGATAAGGGTACGGCTAAAGGCTATAAGAGCTGGTCATCTAGTACGTTTGGAACAGAGAGTAAAAGGAGCATGTTTCTGGGCACGGTAGAATAGATTCAAGGCATAATGTACAGACAAAGGTATGGTAGGATGTGAATACAATGGAGGTAAACCTATGCATTGAGTGACAATGAGAGAGATATTGCCTCTAGAAACATCATTTGAACCAGGTGAGGTCACCGCATGTTTGTGAGGTGTAACTAAAGGGTTAGCTAAGGCATATTGAGCAGGGCTAGAGGCTCTACAGTGAAATAAGGCAATAATCACTAACCAAAACAGCAATGGACAAGGCATTTTGACATTAGGAAGAGGCATACGTAGCCGAGTGATCGTAGGGGTCCAGTGAGTAGCTCGGCGGGCTGGAGACACAGCGATTCAGACAGCTAGCGGGCCGGGGATAGCAAGTTAGCAGAAGGGCCTTAGAGGGACGTCGCGGCGGAAGAAGTCTGTTGTAGCCCCCTCGTGCTGTTACGTCGGCAGACCAGTTGTGAAGGATCAGCAGGGCTGTGTGTGGTAAAAGGGTCCAGGCCAATTGGCAAAATAGGTTTAGTGGCCAAAGAATTTGTCCGACGGGCCTCTTCAGCTAACAGTCCGATATGCTCTAGCTAGCGGGCCGCAGCTAGCAGATGGGCATTCAGGGGACGTCGCGACAGAAGAGCCAGTTTAAAAACCCCCTTAGGCAGATTACGTCGGTAGTCCTCCTTCATGATGCCATCTATTTTGTGAAGTGCACCAGTCCCTCCTGCAGCAAAGCACCCCCACAACATGATGCTCCCATCCCTGTGCTTCACGGTTGGGATGGAGTTCTTCGGCTTGCAAGCCTCCCCCTTTTTCCTCCAAACATAACGATGGTCATTATGGGCAAACAGTTCTATTTCTGTTTCATCAGACCAGAAGACATTTCTCCAAAAAGGTATGATATTTGTCCCCATGTGCAGTTGCAAACCGTATCTGGCTTTTTTATGGAGGTTTTGGAGAAGTGGCTTCTTGCTGAGTGCTCTTTCAGGTTATGTCGATATAGGACTCGTTTTACTGTGGATATAGATACTTTTGTACCTGTTTCCTCCAGCATCTTCACAAGGTCCTTTGCTGTTGTTCTGGGATTGATTTGCACTTTTCGCACCAAAATACGTTCATCTCTAGGAGACAGAACGCGTCTCCTTCCTGAGCGGTATACAGGCTACGCGGTCCCATGGTGTTTATACTTGCGTACTATTGTTTGTACAGATGAACTACAATTTTTTTTCTGAGGTCTTGGCTGATTTATTTTGATTTTCCCATGATGTCAAGCAAAGAGGCACTGAGTTTGAAGGTAGGCCTTGAAATACATCCACAGCTACACCTCCAATTGACTCAAATGATGTCAATTAACCTATCAGAAGCTTCTAAAGCCATGACATCATTTTCTGGAATTTTCCATGCTGTTTAAAGGCACAGTCAACTTAGTCTGACCCACTGGAATTGTGATACAGTGAATTATAAGTTAAATAATCTGTCTGTAAACAATTGTTGGAAAAATTACTTGTCATGCACAAAGTAGATGTCCTAACCGACTGCCAAAACAATAGTTTGTTAACAAGAAATTTGTGGAGTGGTTGAAAAACAAGTTTTAATGTATGTAAACTTCCGACTTCAACTGTAGGTAGGAGTTTCCCCTAACATATTTAAACATTTACTTTGATCACTCACCTGCACTCAGCGCCGCGTTACGCCGTGTCACCTGCCAGGGGAGGGTGTGCCTTACCACAGCCCCCAGCTGTCCGTCCCCTTGACAGGCAGGAGAGGGGGTGGGGCCAGCAGGTTGTGACCCTGGCTGACCTTTCTGCAGAGACAGGAATTGTGAAGTGTACGGGTCACATGGAAATACGGGAAATGGGATGAAGTTGATCATAAAAAAATACAAATACTGTTTTTCTTGGGAAGAACAATCTCAATTGACATTGAAACAACTAAAACTAAATTAAAACTTTATAGAAATGATAATGACCTACATTTAAAGTCTCTTCTAACAGTCATCTAATGAATGCTTAACAGTCAGGGAGCATAGAAAATTCCAACAGTGATAGATATGGGACTAATTTTAAGACATTTTGATGGCAAGGAAATATTATAACTCATTTAAAGTGCGGCCCTCTGTACCTCAGTGAAGACCAAATGCGGCATGGCAAAATTAGTTTGACAGCCCTGATCTAGATAGAAGTTGCTGTGCCTCTCTCCCTCTCCTTTTCCTCTCTCCCTCATGCTCTATTCCACTATTCAGTATCTCCCTATTTGTCAGTCACTTCCTCTCTCTGAGGAGAAAGCAAACCTTGCCGTGTTGTGAATATTTCATCAACTCCCAGAGAGAAAAGTACGGGCCAACTCATGCGAGGAGAGGAACTCTGAAACAGAACTTGTTTATTCAGTAGATACTGATAGACTAATGCATGACTTTCACCAAATGAATACAATAGCACATTTTATCGCCTTGGAGATTCATTTTACCATTGCAGATATAAGCTATAGCTAATATTTAATTCATGACTACAGATCGTTACCACCTTCGGGCTTCTGTCTGTACTGTGATACGCTAATGTATATCCAATGGGCAGACACAACAATGTGTGTGTGTGTGTGTGTGTGTGTGTGTGTGTGTGTGTGTGTGTGAGTGAGAGTCTGAATCTGTATCTGTCATTTTGTCTGTGTCCTCCTACGTAGCTATGCCTATACTTTGTTTGTGTTGACTTTCCTCAGTGGGAGGGCTCTACAAGTGTCACTCACCAGTTCTACAGTTTCTGATTGGTCAGAAGGCTCAGGCAGGGCAGTGATTGGCTCAGGAGTATGCGTCTCCTCCATCATCTTGAGTTTCCCAGTTGCCGCGGCATTGATCAGGGCTGTCATCTTGCGCCGCGTCTCTTGCTGCTGTGACAACAGCTCCCGGCGTTCTCTCTCCGCCCGACACCACAGCCGCCAATCACTCAGGCATCGTCTTAGCAAACGCCTCCGGTCACTCACCATCGCCACCTGGCAGCATCTACGAGGGATTACGCACTATTAGAGACAAAACACCTGGTGTGACTGACGAGTTTGAGGGCCAGATTTACTAATCATCTTCACCAGGTGTTTACAGGCTTGGCAAGGCAAAACTTGGCAAGGCAAAACAAATGACCTAATTTAAAACTGTCCAGGTTTTCTTCCTCAATGTTCAGAAGTCAGATTCAGTGTTAATATTAAATTCAGCCTGCGCGCCAGTTAGGTATAGTTTTCACTTTTTGAACCAAAGTGCGAAACATAAAACTTCACCCTCCCAGAACACCAGGCCAGCTAAATAAAGTATGCAGATTGTAATGTTGGGACAGACTCCATTCTGTGCTTACCTTTTCTGGGTCCGTAACTCCTCCTCTGTTCTCTCCGCTTCCCGCTGCTCTCGCCCTGCCCACACCAGCGCCCACCAGTCTCGCCACGCCCTCAGCTGTCTCCTCCAATCACAGAGCGCCGCCGCCTTGCCCATCTGCAACCTCCTCTCCAACAGCACTGAGTACCAGCCAGAGAAGTGCCTCTGCAGACACTGAAACACACACCAATGTGTTGTTCAGATGCTGTGAGCACTAAGCACACACCACCAACAGAACTATGTCCTTCCCCTCCACACAAGTATTCTACTAACCTTAAGGTTGTGCATCTGAACCTTGACCTCTGCTTGCTTTAGTCTGAGTGGTCTCTCAGTGTCATGTTGTTTCTGTGCAGTAGAGAATGAAGGGCCTGGCTGGAGTACCAGAGAGCTCTTAGCTGCCGTCTTCCTGGCGATCCTCTCCCTCTCCCTGTGGGGGAGACACCCAGACACAGTCAGACCTACAGGGCCCTGACCTAGCTCCAAACAGATTGGCTTATTTTAGAGACCCAGCATTCTGAATAAGAGCTCATTGCATTGGCGTGATGCAGGTGATTGTAGGAGTGTGGAAGTAAATGCGTGGTTTTGTTTGTCTTGCTGTTTCCAGGGTTACTGTACATTTGCCTGGCTAGTTGCTCCAGGTTCCTCCTCTCCTCCGTCTCGTGGCGCAGTCGCACCATCTCCTGCTGCACCATCTCCTCCTGCCTGCGTGCCTCCTGCCTCCTCCGCCTCTCCTCCCCCTGCTCCCTCCTCTGTGCCTCCTCCCTGGCCTGCCTCCGCGCCACCCTTTCCCTGTGCAACCTCTCCCGCTCCGCGTCCCGCCGTGCACGGTTCTCACGCACCTGGAATGAGAAAAAAGGAGGAATTAGATGTGGATGATGTCATAAAAGAGAGCAGAAGGTGTGAACGTAAGTCCAGCTGTTGTAGTAAACAGTTTAATTCACTTCCATTCACTGGGACTTCCATTTGGCTCCCAATGCAGATACTACAATGTTTTCAACTTTGTCAAAAATCTTGGGAATCCTGTGACTGTCCAATCCTGCGTAACGTCTCTCTGGTTCTGTACCTGTCGGTGACGTGCCTCCATGGTGAGGCTCGGGTCCCTCCTCATCCTCCTGTCTCGCTCTTCAGAGTCTAGTACCAGATCCTCCACTATCCCAGAATCCACTACTTCCCGCTCCATGAGGTCTTGAAGGAAGTTGTTAACCGCTGAGCTCTCCTCTTCCTCAGCTAGGTGAGAATACAGGTCTGAGAAAGAGACGGAGGGTGTACTGTATGACATATGGTCCTTATGGACCCACTGACGGTGGTATGATGTATTAACTGAACCACATATTGTCAAATGGAAGTTAAGAGTTAAATGTGTGTTGTTGTGTAGGTTAGTGTCTCTGTACCATCAAAGTTGCTGTAGTCCAGGGAAACAGGCTGGGCAGGTGGCATGGCTTCTGGACTGTTCTTCTCAGGGGAGACAATCACATCCTCCTCTTCCTCCATCTCCATCTCCAGACGCAACTTGCTGTTCATCCAATCACTAAGAAGAGCCTGGGCTACAGGAAAAAAAGAGTCACAAAAAAGGTGTGTGTGTGTGTGTGTGTGTGTGTGTGTGTGTGTGTGTGTGTGTGTGTGTGTGTGTGTGTGTGGCCTACCTTCCCCGTATGCTTGGTCATGATCCAACAGCTGCTCTGTGCTGTGTAGTGCCATTGACTGACTGCTTATCACTGGATGGGGCTTCTTCAGGGAAAAAACCTCAGTCAATGCAAAGTCTGAGGCCATTTCCACTGTCTGGGGACACAAAAGCACACCTCATGAATACATATGGCCTTATAGACAGATATAGCAGAATAATATCCTCTGCACACAAACACAAACAGTCCATCTCTGGTTTCAGGAGGTAAAGATGGACAAAGTGAAAGAGTTCTCACCTTCATCCATTGGTTGATCTCCTCATTATTGAGCTGCACCTGCTATTGTAGAAAATGAGACTTATTTATCATGACAAGAACAGGAGCTCAGACAGTTTCACAGACAGTGAGAGTGGTTAACCGGTGGATGTAAAACCAAGAGAGCCCAGCCAATGCCTAATGTCTGAGGATTATTTCAGATTCATTTCCTATAGCAGTTGAAAAAAGTTTTTCTCTTCTAAGCGTGATTCAAGTATCCCTGTGTCACCCTGAGCACTACCAGAGGATCTCAATGTCATGACTGCCCACGAGAATCCAAACAGGTCAGATCAGGTTTGCAATGAATAACTTCAATCAGACCCCCTCTCACCCGTAGAGGGGAAGGAAAGAACTAGTGGGGATTAACAACTCACGTCCTGGTGTAAATCAAGGGAAAAGATCCAGGCCTGTGCTCTCCAAATTCACCAAAGGAATGTGCTTTGTCTCAACAGACCTTTTTCCCTCTGAAACTCTAACACGTTCAAAAGCAACTACTGGAACAATATTTGTAACGTATAACGTGGAGAATGGTCAGAGGCGATCAAAAGAACACTCATTTTGTGATGTCATAAAAAATGCTATAAAGGAAATACTGTAACTTTGAAAGTATACCCACTACATATATGAAGTTTCCATACTATGGGTTGTGTATGTAATATCAAAAATGATGAAAGTGTTTTCGTTAAGAGAGGGATGTGATGTGAGAAGCTATAAGAGATAATTGTTTTCCATAACTTTGCACAGTGAGTAACCACCGCCCCGGAGTGAGGTCAGAGAGTGTGACAGCCTGCTGGGACCGCCCTTCAAGCAAAACGTATAAATGATGGGTTAAGGAAAAAACACATTGGCCAGAAAAGTGTGAATGGGCAGCTACACGTTTAAAACGGTTTGAACTTTGAATCTCAACACGAGGCGGAGACGATAAAATCACCTCCCGGACAATCACTGGTACGGCTGATTAGCTGTCCTTAGTAAAGTATCTTCGAAAGCGAATTTAAGTAGGAACATCCTGTTACTCTGCTCAAACCATCGCATTACGCTACTCTCATCAAACCACTGGGGAACCATCGATACGGCTGGCTAGCCTATCTTCAAAGAAGCATCTTCAAGAGCGAATGGAAGGAAAATTAACTCTATAGTTCTGTTCAGGACTACACGACAAGTCACTGGATAACGGACAACTACAAAGAAGGACAACAGTAGAAGACTTGTTGGAACCATTTTGGACAATCAGAGCCTTACAAGCGTGCCGCGAAAAGGCCCAACCCCCTTTCCAAGGAGATCTCCGACGAACCCAGGCATTTCACGTAAATACATTCATGATTTCTTACTTAAAGCGGGCGGCGGTTCGTGTGCAAAGTATATGGTTACTGTAGGTGAAAGTAGTTTCTGAATGTACCAATGTTAAGTGTCCCTCTCCCCCTCTTCATCTCTTCTTTAACTTTTTAGTGACGGGGCAGTATTCGGAAATTCAGATGAATACGTGCCCAAATTAAACTGCCTGCTTCTCGGGCCCAGAAGGTAGGATATGCATATTATTAGTATATTTGGATAGAAAACACTCTGAAGTTTCTAAAACAGTTTGAATGATGTCTGTGAGTATAACACAACTCATATGGCAGGCAAAACCCTGAGAAAGAATCCAACCAGGAAGTGACTTGTAGTTCTTCTATCTAATCCCTTTTCAAACTAGAGTGTCTGTGGGGTCATTTTGCACTTCCTAAGGCTTCCATTGGCTGTCAACAGCCTTTAGAAACTTGTTTCATCCGTCCACTGTTACTGGGCAGAGAATAGGAGCTCAGTCAATCAGTGGACTGCCTGGGACCAGTGAGTTGTTTACTGCGCGGACACGTTGGCGCGCCTCACCTTCTTTTTCCTCTGTAATGAATACGCTATTGTCCGGTTGGAATATTATTGACGTTTTATGTTAAAAAGAGCCTAAGGATTGATTGTAAACATTGTTTGACATGTTTCTATGAATGGTAATGGAACTATTTGACTTTTCGTCTCTGGTTCTCCGCTCTGGCATTATGCCTTTGGATTAGTGACCTGAACGCGCGAACAAAACTGAGGTATTTGGACATAAATATGGTGTATTTCGAACAAAAATAACATTTCTTGTGGGAGTCCTGGGAGTGCATTCCGACGAAGATCAGCAAAGGTAAGGGAAGATTTATAATACTAATTCTGAGTTTAGTTGACTCCAGAACTTGGCGGGTAACTGTATAGCTTGCTTTGATGGCTGAGCTCTGTACTCAGAATATTGAAAAATGTGCTTTCGCCGTAAAGCTATTTTAAAATCTGACACAGCGGTTGCACTAAGGAGTAGTATATCTATAATTCTTTCAATAACTGTTGTAAAGTTTATCAATGTTTATGATGAGTATTTTTGTAAATTGATGTGCTCATTCACCAGCGTTTTGGTGGAAATACATTTTCTGAACATCACGCGCCAATGTAAAATGGGGTTTATGGATATAAATATGAACTTTATCGAACAAAACATACATGTATTTTGTAACATTGAGTCCTGGGAGTGTCATCTGATGAAGATCGTCAAAGGTTAGTGATTCATTTTAGCTGTCTTTCTGGTTTTTGTGACGCCTCTCCTTCCTTGGAAAATGGCTGTGTGGTTTTTCTTGTCAAGGTGATGTCCTAACATAATCTAATGTTTTGCTTTCGCCGTAAAGCCTTTTTTAAATCGGACACTGTGGTTAGATTAGGGAGAATCTTATCTTTAAAATGGTGTATAATACTTGTATGTTTGAGAAATTTAAATTATGAGATTTTTGTTGTTTTGAATTTGCGGCCCTGATATTTCACTGGCTGTACCGCGGGTGGGGCGCTAGTGTCCCACATAGCCCATACTAGTTAACAAGCAGCCATGTTGCCATCATTCCGCTAGGGGCCTGTTTTCAGCATATTAAGGCTTCAGTCAATAACCGGTGCTCGGATTTTTGCAGATGCAAGTGTAACCGATGTGAAATGGCTAGTTAGTTAGCGGTGGTGCGCGCTAATAGCGTTTCAATCAGTGACGTCACTCGCTCTGAGACTTGAAGTAGGGTTTCCCCTTGCGTTGCAAGGGCTGTGGCTTTTGTGGCGCGATGGGTAACGGTGCTTCGTGGGGTGTCAGTTGTTGATGTGTGCAAGGAGCCCGGGTTGGGGCGAAGAGAGGGACGGAACCTACACTGTTACATTGATGCTGTTGACCCGGATCATTGGTTGCTGCGGAAAAAGGAGGTTGTCAAAGGGGGGGTGAGTGTAACCAATGTGAAATGGCTAGTTAGTTAGCGGTGGTGCGCGCTAATAGCGTTTCAATCAGTGACGTCACTCGCTCTGAGACTTGAAGTAGGGCCGTGGCAAGGGCCGTGGCTCTTGTGGCGCGATGGGTAACGATGCTTCGGTGGGTGTCAGTTGTTGATGTGTGCAAGGGTCCCTGGTTCGAGCCCAGGTTGGGGCGAAGAGAGGGACGGAACCTACACTGTTACACAAGGAGGTTACGACTGTTCAGAATGGGATATGATACGAGGTTATGATTAATAAGTTGACTGTTTATAGATGTGATAGGTAAAGATCTTTGAGTTTAATTCGGGAGATGGTAACTCTTTAAACAATCACTCTCGTTGTGCCCCAGATCCTAATGAGTTAATTGTTACATGATTCATTTAATCGGGTAACAATTAAACATAGTTAATTAGCTAAATAACAGTCTTCAGATTCATGTTAATTAAAGTCAAGTCACGACATCAAAAAGGCCATTTAAACTGTAAGGGCTTCTTCAGCCTTCTCCAGCCACTGGGACGTAAAAATCCATACATTCTGAAGCCCCACCTTATTTCTAAAGATAGCTTTGAGGGCACTTTTATTATGGTTTACCCATCTCGATAGGTTTCTTCCAATAAGGAAATGTCTGAGAGATGGAGACAGAAAATATGATACAGTTGAATATATTTAAAGGTCCAACACAGCTGTTTTTATCTCAATATTAAATCCTTTCTGGATAACAATTAAGTACCTTGCTGTGATTGTTTTCAATTAAAATGGTAAAAATAAAATTGTAAAATTGCTTCTTAGTAAAGAGCAATTTCTCAAGTAAGAATTAAGCTTGGACTGTCTGAGTGCGAAGGGGAACATTGAAAATAAACTGTTAATGGCAGAGAGGCTTGGAACTCTCTTTCTTATTGGTCTATTAACTAATTTGCCACCTGATGATGTCACCACGGCCAAAACTCCATCCCAACAAAACAGGCTGAAATTTCAAGCGGTCTTTTTAAACAGCTCTTACACTAAAATGCATTAGCATAATTGTAGCCTGCAGGCCAGGGGCGGTTCTGGGGGGCAGGGGGGGCCAGTGCCCCTGTGACAACAATTTTGGACCCCCTTGTGGCCCCCCTAAATGTAGAGTATGAAATAATTTTTACATAACTTTTTGCTATCTTTCTTTTTTTACATCCGTTATTAGACAGTGGCAACGATGATGATTATGAACATGGTCTTTTGCCTGCTAATGCCTGCAATGCAGTGAAGAAAACGATATGACAACAATAACGTCTAATGTAACTGGCCCCTCTAACAGTACAACTGGCCCCAGCTTGGCCTAGTTGAAATGGTCTAGAACCGCCACTGCTGCAGGCCGACTTCGGTCGTCTGGCTTCCGGGTTAAGAAGGGCTGGTGTTAAGAAACGCCATGTGGCGGTCATGTTTCGGAGGAGGCATGACTTGACCTTCGCGTCTACGGAGCCCGTTGGGGAGTTGCAGTGATGAGATCGTAATTGGATCGCAATTGGATATCACGAAAAAAGGGGCGGGAAATACATTTATTTTTTTAATAAAGGCAAATCATGTTTTTGACTGCACCAGACCTTTAAAAGTTTTGTTTGCAGTCATGCAGTGTTTGATCATGCATTGAAATATCAGTTCGAGGTAATCAATTAATGATTTGTGCATCACTAAGTTTAGGTGACACTCAACAATATTTGACTTTACCTCATACCTGTCAAAAGTAGAAAGTTTCTCACTCACCCAGACAGTATATTGACAATAACACCGTACCTTATCTGCAGTGGGTTTTTTAGTCTTAGTAACTCTTTTCCAGCGAAAAATATCAGGGTTACGTGGATATGCCATTTCTGACGCCAAATTAGCTGCCACTTATTACCTAATTAATACAGAGGAATACAATTTTACTTGCTACATAATTTACATTAACTACTTATAGCACTAGCTACGCTTACAGCAAAAAAAAAAGTATAATTTTGCACTGAAATAGGTATCTGAAGCTAATCCAAAAGTGATGCAGCTAGCTCCATGCTGTTCTGCTGTTTGCTAGTGCGCTGAAAATAGAACGAGATGCCTTGGTAATGTAGTCAATAGCCACGTTTCTAAAACGCTCTGTTTGCTTGATAGTGGCATTAGTAAACTACAAGTCCCATTCCAACCTTTTGTCAACAGAAACGTCCCTTTGGTAACTATAGTGACTTTGGATCCCTCCCCAAATGTTGAACGTTTGACTGTGTTGTTAAAATAGACCCCAAGTCAACCTTGGTTGAATGTGCAAAAGTCCACACAGCATTATCATAGTCCCACAGAAAGGGTTTGCAGATGTTATAATGTATGCACACACTCTGTTTACTCAACAGCAATTAGGTTTTGTAATGAGAGCTCTGCAAATTGTCACTAGTTACCACAGCCACAAAGTCAAAATATCGTTCGCATTTATAGAAACTAAGATGTGCTTTTTAGTCTTCATTTAAGGTTAGGGTTAGGCATACCGTTAGGGGCAGCAATAGATTTGAAGAAGATAAATTGTACAAATAGGCGTGCTTCAGCCATAATTATGACTGGGATTTGTTAAATCGTGACGATTCTCTCTCTCTCCGAAAATGATGACGTACAATGGAAGTGACAGGAGTGCGTGCGCCGTTCTTAACTCCGCGACGTGTAGTTTTCACGTGCTTTGGTTCCTGGTAAGCGAAAGATGCTTAATGTTCAATTACTATGTTTTGAAAATATCAAAACGTTACTTTATCTTGTTGAGCTTTGTCTAGGTTTTCGAAAATCAGACAAATGTTAACATTTGTTATTATGCTGGACTATTAAAAACGCCACTGAATTTAGCTACAGTAGTGATAGCGATTGCTAACAACATCGTCAAGCTAGTCAGTTGTTTTCCCATTTTGGCCATAGTACGTATGGACAAACATTTAAACCGTAAATATCTGTTAATTACTGGCATCAGCCGTTTCTATTATGTTCTATTATATGCTTATAATATGCCTTTCTACTTGCACCACAAATGTCAATACTCCATCTTTCACACTTGCGTGTTAGAGGGCATCAAATCTGTGATTCATTGTGGGTATATTTTGACTGA
Source organism: Salmo trutta (assembly GCF_901001165.1). NCBI lineage: Eukaryota > Metazoa > Chordata > Actinopteri > Salmoniformes > Salmonidae > Salmo > Salmo trutta. The sequence continues at coordinate 13,689,160 of NC_042962.1, read as the reverse complement.
CTGATCTACAAATAATAATGAGTAGTAGATCAGTCAGTCGATGTCAAACAAGCCCACTCTCTTTCGTCATCTGTCATCATCCACCTTGTTTCGCTCCTCTGTCTGTCAGGCAGGATGAAGTTGGAGCTGTCCCTGGTGGTGCAGGGCTGTCGGCTAGGTGTGCTGACGGGACTGGGCAAGGCAGGACAACACTCCCTAGAGGTGCCGGGGTGCCTGCTGTACACCCGCTGCGGCACCGTGCCACACCTCACCCAGGACACTTTGCACACACTGAACAACCTGCCCTCCGTCACACAGCTCACCCTGAACACACTGTGAGAGCCTCTTCCATTAGCACACTCTTTCCCTGTCTCTCTCTCTAAAACACACACACATCAAAATAGTATTTAAAGTACTTGCTTTGTGTGTACTTCGTTTAGAGCGGAACACCAGGAAGTATTGGAGGAGTTCAAGGAGGGAGTCAGGAAGTTTGCAGGTTGGCACTGACTATTCTTGTTGATATTATGCCTCACTACGGGTGGGTATAATTTGTGGAACGTTGCAACAAGAATCTATTCCATAAACTTGGTAAAGTACGAGGTTCCCAACAAACAACGCATACAAAGTAGCAACGCATACAAACCTAGCTAACTAGCTGCCGAATAGGCATCAATTCACCACCTAGCTTATTCTTAATGTTTGTCCATAGGCTACCAGAGTGAGGACAGACATTTTTCGGTAATAAACATGGTGAGTGAAAAACATAATGAAATGGCCCACGCCCTACCCGGTATCTTATTCTGCCGCTATACAACTTTGTATCCGTTGTTTGTTGGCAACCTTGGTTGGCAACCTTGTAATTTACGAAGTTTTGTAACAGATTCCTGTTGGAACGTTCCACAAATTGTACTCACCCCCTCACTACATCTACTGTCCGCTCTACACTGACTGTGCCGTTGCAGTAGGAAAGTCGAACATGTCATGCATTCATATGCTTAGAGCATATCCTATTAGACGTGCTACTATGTGACCACATTTTCATTAATGTAAGTGAAAGTGTCTTAAGTTTTTAACATGAACACATGTACAGAACTTTCTATACATTTTGTCTCAGCTTAACTAGAAAGCAGTTGGACATAAAGAGAAAAGTACATTACTTCGTTGCTGAATATTTGAATGGAAGATGCAGAAGTGCGTTGTTGAAAAGCACAATCCGCCTTAGCCCTTTCTAAGAGCTCCAAATGTATGCTTCATAAGTCCCGAATGGCTTTGAAACAGCCCTCATGTAGGAAAGTCAAATGTCATCACTCTCTAACAGAGATGGCTGGCTGTAGTGTGGCACCACTGAGCTGTTTCCTGCCCCTGGGCAAGCCAAGTTGAAATGAGAAAATATAATTGGCGTCCCAGCACTTGTTCACACGCAGGGAATTATTACATTGTGTCTTGAGGCAGGCAGGGAGGGAGCAACCTGATTGGGTAATTAAAAGTGAGCGTGCCACCGCCTGCCAGTGCTTGTTGCTTTTGTTTAGGTTCTGGTTTTGTCACCTTCTGATCTTCTCTCACAGCTGGCCTCTGATAAGGCCACGCCTCCTCTCTTGCATGGCTTCCAGTGTGTATTTAACAGAATGAACGAACTATCTGACATTACCAACAAGTCTATGTTTCTACCTCCTGCTGCTGTGTATACTATTAGGTGATGCGTCTTTTACTCGTGCTACTGGACCGGCTGTGCTGTCTGTTCTGCAGTAGAATGAATGCAGTGTTATGCATGCTTTAATACTGCGGTTGACCTTTTCACAGGTCTTCATGACACAGTGTTGTACTGCTCTCTCCACGACCCTGCGACCTCATGCCCCCCAGGTCACATCACCAACAAGGTCAGAGGTCATGTTTGGGGTTCTACTTATCCAGCAAAAATTATATTTTAGACTAAGCATTGGTGTCAGTCTAAATGCTTTACATTTCTGGGAGTTAAGTGTGATTGAGTGTGTGTGTGTAGTTGTATGTGTCAGAGTTGACACTAACAACATAGGTTGTTATAACTACAGTGCATTCGGAAAGTATTCGGACCCCTTTACTTTTTCCACATTGTTACGTTACTGCCTTATTCTAAAATGGATTACTTTTTTTCTCTTCTCAAATCTACCCCACTGACCAAGCAATAACTTTTATTTTTCAATGTTTACAATTATTTATTTTTAAACAGGAAATATTTCATTTACATAAGTATTGAGACCCTTTACTCAGTACTTTGTTGAAGCACCTTTGGCAGCGATTACAGCCTTGAGTCTTCTTGGGTATGAAGCTACAAGCTTGGCACACCTGTTTTTGTGTAGTTTTTCCCATTCTTCTGCAGATCTTCTTAAGCTCTGTCAGGTTGGATGGGGAGAGTCATTGCACAGCTATTTTCAGGTCTCTCCAGACATGTTTGATCTGGTTCAAGTCCGGGCTCTGGCTGGGCCACACAAGGACATTCAGAGACTTGTCCCGAAGCCACTCCTGCGTTGTCTTTTCTGTGTGCTTACAGTCATTGTCCTGTTGGAAGGTGAACCGTCACCCAAGTCTGAGGTCCTGAGCGCTCTGGAGCAGGTTTTCATCAAGGATCTCTCTGTACTTTGCTCCGTTCATCTTTGCCTTGATCCTGACTGGTCTCCCAGTCCCTTCCCGCTGAAAAACATCCCCACAGCATGATGCTGCCACCATGCTTCACTGTAGGGATGGTGTCTGGTTTCCTCCAGACATGACTCTTGGCATTCAGGCCAAAGAGTTCAATCTTGGTTTCATCAGACCAGAGAATCTTGTTTCTCATGGTGTAAGACTCCTTTAGGTGCCTTTTGGCAAACTTCAATCGGGCCTTTTATTGAGGAGTTGCTTCCGTCTGGCCACTCTACCATAAAGGCCTGATTGGAGGAGTGCTGCAGAGATGGTTGTCCTTCTGGAAGGTTCTCCCATCATCATAGAGGAGCTCTGTCAGAGTGACCATTGGGTTCTTGGTCACCTCCCTGACCAAGGTCCTTCTCCCCCGATTGCTCAGTTTGGCCGGGCAGCCAGCTCTAGGAAGAGTCTTGGTGGTTCAAAACTTCTTCCATTTAAGAATGAGGGAGGCCGGTGTATTCTTGGGTACCTTCAATGCTGCAGAAATGTTTTGGTACCCTTCCCCAGAACTGTGCCTCGACACAATCCTGTCCCGGAGCTCTACGGAAAATTCCTTCCACCTCATGGCTTGGTTTTTGCTCTGACATACACTATCAACTGTGGGACCTTATATAGACAGGTGAGTGCCTTTTGTAAATCATGTCCAATCAATTGAATTTACCACAGGTGGACTCCAATCAAGTTGTAGAATCATCTCAAGGATGGTCAATGGAATCAGGATGCACCTGCGCTCAATTTCGAGTCTCATAGCAAAGGGTCTGATTACCTATGTAAGTAAGGTGTTTTTAATTTGTAAAACATTTGCAAAATCCATTTTAAAATAAGGCTGTAATGTAACAAAATGTGGAAAAAGTCAAGGTGTCTGAATACTTTCCGAAGGCACTGTATACTAAGTTAGTTTTGGGAACCGAAAACTGTATTGAGATCAAATGTTTTATTGGTGAGAAAATGTGCAGAATGTCGGACATCTCCTTCCCTCTCTTCACCTCCAGTCTCCTCTCCGCCCTTCCTCTCTACCACCGTTCACCCCCTGTTCCCTCTCTTCACCTCCAGTCTCCTCTCCGCCTCTTCTGTCTTTCGCCAAAACCCTTTTTGTTCCATCTTCTCCCACTGTGCTTCCTCTCATCCCCATTTTTGGTACTGAGAGGAAACGCCAAGAGGAAGCTTCACATTTATACATCCGGTGAATTATCTGGCTCATTATTCTATCTGTGCTAACACTGTCTGTGTTTGTTCCAGACGGTGTCTGTGTGGGGCAGTGGCGGTCGTATCGAGCTGACGGTTGCGAAGTTCATGGCTCTTCAGAAGGCTGTCCAGCCAGACCTGTACCAGAGCATGGCAGACGGAGAGACTTGGCAGATCAACACTTCTCGCAAGAGGGTCCGCAAGTCAGTGGACCGCACCCTGGCCCACCTGGATGAGTGTCTGCTCCTCCACCACAAAACACAGGTCTGTCTGGGACTCATGCTGCTGGAGCCTCACACAAGGCCATGATGATGCTCCCAATATTAGAGGAATTCAATTAAAAGCTTCACTTGCATGGGGTGTGGCAGTCATTTATAAGTATACTGTACAGACACGGGCTACTTTTACTGTCAAAATATCTGTCTCTCTCTCACCCTTTCCAGTGTGTGTACGGTCATGAAAATCCTGGAAAAGTCATGGAATTTTAAAATAAAATCCGAAAGTTTAGGAAAAGTCATAGAATGAATTACATTTCTGTTTAATGTAATTTATTTATTCAGTTATATATTTTAACAGTCATATAAAAATAAACATCAGCCAGGTTCGGAATGACAAAGTGTGTCTGTTTGTGTGAGACGAGTGTGTTGTTGCTCAAGGAGAGAGAGACAGTCGGACAATTCAGCAGGTAGCAGGCCTATAAAATGTGATAGAGAACAGACTAACTAGGTAGGTAGACAATTCAAAACATACAGGTGAAGTCGGAAGTTTACATACACTTGGGTTGGAGTCATTAAAACTCGTTTTTCAACCACTCCACAAATTTCTTGTTAACAAACTATAGTTTTGGCAAGTCGGTTAGGACATCTACTTTGCATGACACAAGTCATTTTTCCAACAATTGTTTACAGACAGATTATTTCACTTATAATTCACTGTATCACAATTCCAGTGGGTTAGAAGTTTAGATACACTAAGTTGACTGTGCCTTTAAACAGCTTGGAAAATTCCAGAAAATGATGTTATGGCTTTAGAAGCTTCTGATAGGCTAATTGACATAATTTGAGACAATTGGAGGTGTACCTGTGGATGTATTTCAAGGCCTACCTTCAAACTCAGTGCCTCTTTGCTTGACATCATGGGAAAATCAAAATAAATCAGCCAAGACCACGTTCATCTGTACAAACAATAGTACGCAAGCATAAACACCATGGGACCACACGGCCGTCATACCGCTCAAGAAGGAGACGTGTTCTGTCTCCTAGAGATGAATGTACTTTGGTACGAAAAGTGTAAATCAATACCAGAACAACAGCAAAGGACCTTGTGAAGATTCTGGAGGAAACGGGTACAAAAGTATCTATATCCACAGTAAAACGAGTCCTATATCAACATAACCTGAAAGGCCGCTCAGCAAGGAAGAAGCCACTGCTCTAAAACCGCCATAAAAAAGCCAGACACGGTTTGCAACTGCACATGGGAACAAAGATCGTACTTTTTTGAGAAATGTCCTCTGGTCTGATGAAACAAAAATAGAACTGTTTGCCCATAATGACCATCGTTATGTTTGGAGGAAAAAGGGGGAGGCTTGCAAGCCGAAGAACACAATCCCAACCGTGAAGCACGGAGGTGGGAGCATCATGTTGTGGGGGTGCTTTGCTGCAGGAGGGACTGGTGCACTTCACAAAATAGATGGCATCATGAGGTAGGAAAATGATGTGGATATATTGAAGCAACATCTCAAGACGTCAGTCAGGAAGTTAAAGCTTGGTCGCAAATGGGTCTTCCAAATGGACAATGACCCCAAGCATACTTCCAAAGTTGTACCAAAATGGCTTAAGGACAACAAAGCCAAGGTATTGGAGTGGCCATCACAAAACCCTGACCTCAATCCTATAGAAAATTTGTGGGCAGAACTGTGTGAGCAAGGAGGCCTACAAACTTGACTCAATCACACGAGCTCTGTCAGGAGGAATGGGCCAAAATTCGCCCAACTTATTGTGGGAAGCTTGTGGAAGTCTACCTGAAACGTTAAAGGCAATGCTACCAAATACTAATTGAGTGTATGTAAACTTCTGACCCACTGGGAATATGATGAAAGAAATAAAAGCTGAAATAAATCATTCTCTCTACTATTATGCTGACATTTTCACATTCTTAAAATAAAGTGGTGATCCTAACTGACCTAAGACAGGGATTTTTTTACTAGGATTAAATGTCAGGAATTGTGAAAAACTCAGTTTAAATGTATTTGGCTAAGGTGTATGTAAACTTCCGACTTCAACTGTATTTTGTACTCTAGTTAACTGTTAAGCTATACATGTTTGTCATGTCAATGTCCCCAAAAAACACTGACATTTGTGAATAAGGCCATACTGTCGTGTGTGTGTGTTGTCCAATATTTTTATTTTAATCCCCCAGCCCCGCAGGAGGCCGTTTGGTAGGCCATCATTGTCACCCCCCCCCCCAAAAAAAAACACATATATATGTATGTATGTATGTGTGTGTGTGTTTTTATTTTTTACTGACTTGCCTAGTTTAAATAAAAATAATGCAAAGTTGATTTACTTTTTTAAACTAATTATATGATTCATTTCAACAATTATATTTTAATGAAACGAACGATTCACTTTGTCATTGTATTAGTTGGGGTTCGGTTGAATCGCGTTGAATTGAATCATGTGAATCAGAATAATTTGTGAATCGGGAACATTTAATTTTAGGAAAATTTGTGAGATGTACCATTTATTTTGGATTATGTGGATCTTGTTTTGTAGATACTTCCAGTTGATTTGGGCATCCAGTTTGAGGCATTGTAACTCAATAGATGCTAGTCAGCCTGCAAAGTAAACACTGCTAAGGTAGCTAAATATGACTGAAGAGAATGTGTGGATTCTTTATCTATAATTTATTGAATGAGTGACTTATTTAAAAAAGGCATAAAATGTATTTGGTTGCAATGTTTTACATCAAGGGTGGTCAACCATCCTCCAGGAGAACCAATGGGTGTACAGGCTTTTATTCTTGTCCTCCTCTAGCAAACTACATTTTAGAAGTAAGCTGCTCAACCGACCCTGATAAACTGTCTCTGACGTGTTTGAGCAGGGCTTGATCAGAAGCCTGCACACCCAGTAGCTCTCCAGTCTGAGGGTTGACCACATGTTTTATACAGTTGCCTAACAGGTATTCTACTTTGTGGGAGGTGCCTTGCTCAGAGACAGGAGATGGTACATGGAATTAGAGAGCAGCCTCCCAGTGTCGATACCACATTACGCTTACTTTTTATACCTTCTGTACATTGTTGGTCATGGAAATTTGGTTAAAAGTCATGGAAAAGTCATAAAATACCATCTGTCAAAATGTGTATGAACCCGGTCTTTCTTTCTTTCTCTGTGGTCTCCAGGAGCTGAGTGGGGTGGAGGTGTTGGGGGTGGTGGAGGGAGGAGATGTGCTGGAGGAGAGGGTGCGGTCGGCCAGGGAGACGGCCAAGCGGCCAGTAGGAGGATTCTGTCTGGACGGTCTCCATACTGCAGCCATGGAGCAGCACCTCCGGACCCAGCTCATCACTGCCGTCATCAAGGAGCTGCCTGAGGACAAACCCAGGTGTGTGTGTGTGTGTGTGTGTGTGTGTGTTCTTATAAAGGCTATATAGCATACAAAAACTCTTCATAGGCACTACATGGATGCATCACAGACCCCTTTATAGACCCCTTTCTGTGTTAGAAAAAATTGCCGCACAAGATGGTGGCAGAACACATGGTAGTTCTTAATAGTTCCTATTTATTTGCTTATGAGTGTATTTCACACTACATTCGGATTATAATTGGATTTTAAAGCTTGCATGAATGTCCTGCTTAATACACTGCTCAAAATAATAAAGGGAACACTAAAATAACACATCCTAGATCTGAATGAATGAAATAATCTTATTAAATACTTTTTTCTTTACATAGTTGAATGTGCTGACAACAAACTCATACAGAAATAATCAATGGAAATCCAATTTATCAACCCATGGAGGTCTGGATTTTGAGTCACACTCAAAATTAAAGTGGAAAACCACACTACAGGCTGATCCAACTTTGATGTAATGTCCTTAAAACAAGTCAAAATGAGGCTCAGTAGTGTGTGTGGCCTCCACGTGCCTGTATGACCTCCCTACAATGCCTGGGCATGCTCCTGATGAGGTGGCGGATGGTCTCCTGAGGGATCTCCTCCCAGACCTGGACTAAAGCATCCGCCAACTCCTGGACATTCTGTGGTGTGGATGGAGCGAGACATGATGTCCCAGATGTGCTCAATTGGATTCAGGTCTGGGGAACGGGCGGGCCAGTCCATAGCATCAATGCCTTCCTCTTGCAGGAACTGCTGACACACTCCAGCCACATGAGGTCTAGCATTGTCTTGCGTTAGGAGGAACCCAGGGGCAACCGCACCAGCATATGGTCTCACAAGGGGTCTGAGGATCTCATCTCGGTACCTAATGGCAGTCAGGCTACCTCTGGCGAGCACATGGAGGGCTGTACGGCCCCCCAAAGAAATGCCACCCCACACCATGACTGACCCACTGCCAAACCGGTCATGCTGGAGGATGTTGCATGCAGCAGAACGTTCTCCACGGCGTCTCCAGACTCTGTCACGTCTGTCACATGTGCTCAGTGTGAACCTGCTTTCATCTGTGAAGAGCACAGGGCGCCAGTGGCGAATTTGCCAATCTTGGTGTTCTCTGGCAAATGCCAAACGTCCTGCACGGTGTTGGCCTGTAAGCACAACCCCCACCTGTGGACGTCGGGCCCTCATACCACCCTCATGGAGTTTGTTTCTGACCGTTTGAGCAGACACATGCACATTTGTAGCCTGCTGGAGGTCATTTTGCAGGGCTCTGGAAGAGCTCCACCTGCTCCTCCTTGCACAAAGGCGGAGGTAGCGGTCCTGCTGCTGGGTTGTTGCCCTCCTACGGCCTCCTCCACGTCTCCTGATGTACTGGCCTGTCTCCTGGTAGCGCCTCCATGCTCTGGACACTACGCTGACAGACACAGCAAACCTTCTTGCCACAGCTCGCATTGATGTGCCATCCTGGATGAGCTGCACTACCTGAGCCACTTGTGTGGGTTGTAGACTCCGTCTCATGCTACCACTAGAGTGAAAGCACCGCCAGCATTCAAAAGTGACCAAAACATCAGCCAGGAAGCATAGGAACTGAGAAGTGGTCTGTGGTCACCACCTGCAGAACCACTCCTTTATTGGGGGTGTCTTGCCTATAATTTCCACCTGTTGAAATTTATTGTCAATCAGTGTTGCTTCCTAAGTGGACAGTTTGATTTCACAGAAGTGTGGTTGACTTGGAGTTACATTGTGTTGTTTAAGTGTTCCCTTTATTTTTTTGAGCAGTGTATAATGTTTGCGTCATCATCGTAAATCAACTGAATTATACTTAAAAAACACATTGGCTAGCTTTTGTTACAGCCAATGTCATTGAGCATTAGCATTTTAGCTAACAAATGCTGCATCCAAAATAGTTATTTTGCGAAGATAACAACCAAATATAATCTTAGCTAATGTTCAAGCAATAAACAAAACATTTTAATCAGAACCCCAAAAAGTTATTTTGTTTAGAAGTAATAAAAACGTAAATCTATTGAATGAGCGCAGATAACGATGGCTCCCTCACTGCAGCCAAGAGTTGCTCGCATCTGTGCGTGACATCAGTGTGTCGTGTACTGGAAAGGGGTCTATAAGCTTGTGACATAACAGCTCCCTCTGTAGAGTGCATTGGCAGGAATGACATATCCCACTATGTTATGTCTATTATGACTAAACTGTCAAAACAGAACGATGTGCTCTTTGTCAGCACATTGTGTGTGCTGCAGCTCTGCCTCAGGCAGCTGCTCTCTCCCACTCTCTCTCTCGCTCCTCTCGGCTGCTTCACGGCAGTAAAAGTTAGTTGGTAAATCTATCAACAACTCTGAGGAAACACTGAGGCTGCCTTAAAAAAAGTATCTGAATATGTTGCTAATCGCTTTCAGAGGGAAGAAAAGTTGCTGGCAGGAGTCAATGTCACAATGACATAGATCAAAGCTACTGAGTTGGCAACCCTGCCCATTAACGCTTCATACGCTGTAGCTAGCTCCAGTTAGCAGCTTTTACCCTTCTTACTCACCCTGTCCACACCTACACTCCCATAAACCCTAAATATGAATGCTCCTTCATCCCATCCCACTCTCTCTCCTTCCCTGACTCACCCCTCCTCCCCTTACAGCACCAATTATTTGTGTTTCTCCTTCCCTCGCTCCACCCCCCCAAAGCAGGATGTTCTTCAAAAACAATCCATACCTCCTTTAACACTTTAATTATCTCCCTCTCCTCTCCACTCCTCTCGGTCTCTTCTCTCCACTGTTCCAGTCTGTCTATTCCCTCTCTCCACTCCTCTTTGTCTCTCGTCTGCAGTCTGGCTCTTCTCTCTCTCCACTCAGACCGATTTTAGAACGTACAGCAGGGACCAGGTAAGGGGAGAGGACCAATTAATGGCTCTAATTGAGTCATCATGTGACACCTGTGAAAACCAGGGGTTGGAAACGGTTCAGGGAAATGGAACCCGAAAAATAAATACATTTTTAGAGGAACAAAATCAGAACCAGGAAGAAGTGACCTATACTGTTCTGGAACAGAACCACTATTGTAAAAGCATGGGAACTGATTACCGTAATTTCCGGACTATTGAGCGCACCTGAATATAAGCCGCACCCACAATTTTTTATTATTTTTTATTATTATTTTGAACATATATAAGCCGCAGGTGCCTACCGGTACATTGAAACAAATGAACTTTACACAGGCCTTAACGAAAAACGGCTTGTAACAAAAAAATAATAATTAGCAGTAAGCTTTAGTTGTCTTTTTGCACTGAGTCAATTCCTAACGCTGCTGTTTCCAACGTCTTATCATCGACTCATTAAGACCAAGCTCCCGTGCAGCAGCTCTATTTCCTTTTCCAACAGCCAGATCAATCGCCTTCAACTTGAAAGCTGCATCATATGCATTTCTCCGTGTCTTTGCCATGATGAGGGTGACAAAATGACTACCGTAATCAGAATGATGGGAAGTTTGAGAGCGCTCGATTTAATCTAAACAGTAAACAAAAAAGTTGTTTGACCTTAACCCGTTTGGCAATTTCATTGGTCTAATAAAAGCTTTATGCCGCCAAAAAACTGAGCACGTCACAGAATGTGTTTTTTTTTTTTTTTTTTTTTATTAAAAAATTGAAAGCGGGAAAAATCCAAATCCAAAAATCCATATATTAGCCATATATTAGCATTGTTTAAGCTGCGAGGTTTAAAGCGTGGGAAAAAAGTTGCGGCTTATAGTCCGGAAATTACGGTAATAACTTTCATTCCAGGCATTATTTTCAGTTTCACAAAAAAAACGCAACAAGGCGCCTATGCAAAGCCCTCAGTCCGTCACTCAGAAACGTGTTCCAGTGTCTGCCTGCTAGATGAAATTCTTTGCCAGTGTGTGTTTAGGCTACCTGCCCCTCCCCCTGCCGAAGCTTAGGCCAAGGTAGCCTACTGACGTTACAAGTGTGATTCCGAAATTAGGGAGAGATTTTTAATTAGAGAAGAATGGATTAACTTTTTCCATGCTAGTTACGGATGCTATAGTTATCACGTTTCACATTGGATTTATTAACTACGAAAAGGCGTGTTTTTATTTATTGTGCCGCTCTGCACACACAAGCTTGTTAGCTAGCCTGTCCCAACACTAAGCCAAGTCTCTGCATTGTATAGACATTCCAAAAATTTCCTTCATAGAAGCCGCTCCTTCCTAGGTATAATTCTGTGGGCCTAATTCAGATAATGCATGTCATAACAATGCCCTCTCCCCACCCTCAACATTTCAGTTGTATCTCGCACCCTACACTTGTCTGTCCATTGCGCATGTAAACAACTATAGCCTAGGCAGCCGATAGCGCCCATGCATCAGCTGCCTAGACTAAAAGAACTATAACTTGCCCGCTTATAGCAAGCTGCTCAGTCCGCACTGATTGAAGTAATTTAAGGTCGAGCTAATGTAAAAATAAATGACAGAAACAAACAAAGCAACGATATAACCGGTACTGGTTCTGGACTTTATTTTGCAGGTCGGAACAGTGGAACGGAACTTAACGAATGAAATGTTTGGGGAAATAATTTCAGTTCCAACCCCTGGTGAAAACACGGCGACCCCCATCCCCATATTATACACTATTAAATCCTACCCCGCACACACTCAACCCTAAAACCCCCTAGTGGACTGCTGTTACTCTCACAGTGGGAGACTAAGAGGAAGACAGACACCCCTCCCTCTATCCTTCCATCACTCTGTGCTCATAATGCTCACTCAGAATCTCCAGGAAACCATGGCAACCCCTGCCTTCCCTCCTGGGAGCCATGGCAACCCCGTTCCGACTCTTCTTCCAGCCGCACTGGGAATACTGGTCTGGCTAGAGAGTAGACTCCCCACTGAACTCAGCCTGCTTCCCTCTGTCCTATTCCTCCTTGCCCTGGAGGTGAGGGAGCCGACTGGGGCTCTGGGAAGGAGCAGGAGTAGTGGAGAGAGTGGTGCTGCAGGTCGTATCAGAGACCCCCAGATGCTCACTTTGGGCCGTACTGCGTTTCCTTAATGAAAAGAGGCTCCATCGGGCCTGTGCTGGGTCGGCCTGCCCCTGGGTTGTGGTGGTGCTGGGAGATCCACTCCCTCCCTCTGCCACCATTATGGGATGGTAAATTAGTTTGGCCCTGGAAACTCGAGGCAGTGGAGTAGAGAGAGTGAGGGGGAAACGTGAGTGATTTTGAGACTGAGGTGGGTTAAGGGGGAATGGGTTTCAGGAGGATGCAACCTGTTTTTTTCTGTCTGCTGTGAGCATGCATGTGTTCTGTATGTGGATGTTCTGTTTTTGTATTGATTTTGGTGTGTGTGTGTGTGTGTGTGTGTGTGTGAGAGGGAGAGATGCTGCATCTGTAGTGCTTCAGGGATAACACTGATAGATTAGAGAGATGGGTAAGAGTCTCTTTCAGTTTGTCTGATAATTCAATCATTGATCAACAGTGTAATCCGTTTCTGTCTGTTTGCCCGCCTGCCTCTCTTTCTGTCTGTCAGGCTGCTGCAGGGTGTGGGGCGGCCAGACGAGGTGCTGGCGTGCGTGGAGGCGGGAGTGGACCTGTTTGAGAGCTTCTTCCCCTTCCAGGTGACAGAGCGAGGCTGTGCTCTCACCTTCCCTTTCAACATCACCACTGACCCAGAGGCAGCAGGTACAGGTGTACAGGCACCCCCAACAGGTCTGTGTGTTCCATAAGCGCCAATAGCTGACTACTAACCCTTATGTGGCCAGCTACTTGAATGACTTCAACAAATGGGGGTGCATCAGATGCCACCCAATTCAATTATTTTCATTCTGCTGGCTACTTGTGATGTTTTGAGAACACATTGACAGCTGTGATGCAGTACTGTCAGAACCATAGACCACTGACAGGTGTGATACAGTGCTGTCAGAACCATAGACCACTGACAGCTGTAATACTGTGCTGTCAGAACCATGGACCACTGACAGCTGTAATACTGTGCTGTCAGAACCATGGATCACTGACAGGTGTGATGCAGTGCTGTCAGAACCATGGACCACTGACAGCTGTAATACTGTGCTGTCAGAACCATGGACCACTGACAGGTGTGATACAGTGCTGTCAGGACCATGGACCCGCTCCACACTGACAGGTGTTACACAGTGCTGTCAGAACCATGGACCCGCTCCACACTGACAGGTGTGATACAGTGCTGTCAGAACCATGGACCCGCTCCACACTGACAGGTGTGATACAGTGCTGTCAGAACCATGGACCCACTCCGCACTGACAGGTGTGATACAGTGCTGTCAGAACCATGGACCCGCTCCACACTGACAGGTGTGATACAGTGCTGTCAGAACAGCTGAAAGTCTCTTGGGGTATGTCTTGATAAGCATGGCACATCTAGCCAGTGGGATTGTTGTCCATTCTTCAAGGCAAAACTGCTCCAGCTCCTTCAAGTTGGATGGGTTCTGCTGAGGTACAGCAATCGAAGTCATAACACAGGTTCTCAATTGGAATGAGGTCTGTGCATTGACTAGGCCATTTCAAGACATTTAAATGTTTCCCCTTAACTTCTATGGGCTACGTGGGACGCTAGCGTCCCACCTGCGGGACACAGCCAGTGAAATATCAGGACGGCAAATTCAAAAACAACAATGTCATAATTCAACTTTCTCAAACATACAACTATTTTACACCATTTTAAAAGACACACTTCTCCTTGATGTAACCACATTGTCCGATTTCAAAAAGGCTTTACAGCGAAAGCAAAACATTAGATTATGTTAGGAGAGTACATAGACAAAAATAATCACACAGCCATTTTCCAAGCAAGGACATGTGTCAATAAAACCCAAAACACAGCTAAATGAAGCACTAACCTTTGACGATCTTCATCAGATGACACTCCTAGGACATTATGTTACACAATACATGTATGTTTTGTTCGATAAAGTTCATATTTATATCCAAAAACAGCATTTTACATTGGCGTGTGATGTTCAGAAAATGTATTCCCACCAAAACGGCCGGTGAATGTGCACATCAATTTACAAAAATACTCATCATAAACGTTGACAAAATATATAACAATTATTTAAAGAATTATAGATGGACTACTCCTGGATGCAACCGCTGTGTCAGATTTTAAAATAGCTTTACGGAGAAAGCACATTTTTCAATATTCTGAGTAAATAGCTCAGCCATCATGGTGAGCTATTCAGACACCTGCCAAGTTCGGGGCAACCTAAACTCAGAATTAGTATTAGAAATATTCTCTTACCTTTGCTGATCTTCGTCAGAATGCACTCCCAGGTCTGCTACTTCCACAAGAAATGTTGTTTTTGTTCCAAATAATCCATATTTATGTACAAATACCTCCGTTTTGTTCGAGCGTACAGATCACTTATCCAAAGGCGCGAGCACGGAACGAGAGACAAAGTCAAAATGTTCCATTACCGTACTTAGAAGCATGTCAAACGCTGTTTAAAATCAATCTTTATGTATTTTTAACGTACAATTGCGATAATATTCCAACCGGACAATAGCATATTCATTCAAGAAGAAAAAGGAACGGCGTGCTCGCGTGACCTTTGTTGCCAGGCAGACCACTCAGTGAATGAGCTCCTATACTCTGCCCAGTGACAGGAGAATGCTCAAACCACTTTCTGAAGGCTTTAGACAGCCAATGGAAGCCATAGGATGCTTTGGGTCATTGTCCTGCTGGATAGTGAACCTCCGTCCCAGCTTAAATCTCTGGAAGACAAACGGGTTTCCCTCAAGAATTTCCCTGTATTCAGCGCCATCCATCATTCCTTCAATTCTGACCAGTTTCCCAGTCCCTGCCGATGGAAAAACATCCCCACAGTATGATGCTGCCACCACCATGCTTCACTGTGGGGATTGTGTGCTCGGGGTGATGAGAGGTGTTGGGTTTGCGCCCGACATAGTGTTTTCCTTGATGGCCAAAAAGCTCAATTTTTGTCTCATCTGACCAGAGTAGCTTCTTCCATATGTTTGTGGAGTCTCCCACATGCCTTTTGGCCAACACCAAACGTGTTTGCTTATTTTTTTCTTTAAGCAATGGCATTTTTCTGGCCACTCTTCTGTAAAGCCCAGCTCTGTGGAGTGTACTGCTTAAAATGGTCCTATGGACAGATACTCCAATCTTCACTGTGGAGCTTTGCAGCTCCTTCAGGGTTATCTTTGGTCTCTTTTGTTGCCTCTCTGATTAATGCCCTCCTTGCCTGGTCCGTGAGTTTTGGTGGGCGGCCCTCTCTTGGCAGGTTTGTTGTGGTGCCATATTCTTTCCATTTTTTAATAAGGGATTTAATGGTGCTCCGTGGGATGTTCAAAGTTTTGGATATTTTTTAACCCTGATCTGTACTCCACAACTTTGTCCCTGACCTGTTTGGAGAGATCCTTGGTCTTCATGGTGCTGCTTGCTTGGTGGTGCCCCTTGCTTAGTGGTGTTGCAGACTCTGGGGCCTTTCAGAACAGGTGTATATATTCTGAGATCATGTGACAGATCATGTGACACTTAGATTGCCCACAGGTGGACTTTATTTAACTAATTATGTGACTTCTGAAGGTAATTGGTTGCACCAGATCTTATTTAGGGGCTTCATAGCAAAGGGGGTGAATACATATGCACTTTTCCGTGTTTTATTGTTTTGCATTTCACTTCACCAATTTGGACTGTTTTGTTTATGTCCGTTACATGAAATCCAAATAAAAATCAATTTAAATTACAGGTTATAATGCAACAAAATAGGGAAAACGCCAACGGGGATTAATACTTTTGCATGGCACTGTACATGATTAAACATTACAGTGGGCTCTCATGGGCGAAGGCTGTGATCACGCTGTTGAAGATAATTGATGTTAATCAGTATGATGAGGAGGAGGATGATGAAGTTAAGAGTCATGGGGCGTTGGGCTTTCCCCTCACCGCAGGGAGTCCAGCAGAGTACAGCAGTCTCTAATTCACTCAGATCCTTCTGCCACTGTAGACAGATCTCTCTGTTGAAGAGAGGCTTCTTTGGCTTAACATCATGAATTAATCAACAAACTTTGTTCCCAACCAGCTTCCAGTTCAATACCACTGGGAATTATGGCAGCAAAGACCTGTGTGTGTGTGTGTGTGTGTATGTTTTTTTAATTACTGTGTGAATATGATAGAAAGTGTCTTCTTTATAATTGCGTCCCTTGCTGTGTGTGTGAACAAGATAAATAGAGACGTGTGTGTGTGTGTGTGTTTGCGGGGATAAGATGCCATATGTGTTTTCTAGCCCTCGGTTAAATCAAATAAATGGGTGGAGATACAATCCCAACGGGTCAGATGGTGAAATTAAATCAATAAATGATCTCACTGTTACCCCAGTAAACTGATAACAATTAAATCATGCCCTGCCGTTAATCTCTGATAAAGGAAAAGAAAACACAATATGATTAAAGCATTCCTGAGGGAAATTGAAGCGTCCCATGGGATTTTCCGTTTGAGAACTGTAAAAGTTTTTATATCAGGCCAAAGTAACAGATTCAGAAGGTGAGGATCAGACTGATTTAAGTATCAGATAGCACTAATCGATTCTACACGGGGGAGTGTATCGAGATTCACTGGAGGTGAGTGTTAGGACAGGACTGGGGTCCATCAGCGAATGAGGAGACAGCATCCAAATCCCCCCTCAGCTAATTAGAGGGCTCTGTGGGGAGGTGTCACAGCCCTCGCCCCAATCTTTCTCTTCTCTGGCACCACAGGCCCTCGGCTTACCACCTGCCATCCTTGTCCTCTCTCTCATTCTCGCTATCCTCCCTTTCTCTTCAGATCACTCCCTCTATTCACTCTCCCTCCATCCCTCTCTTTACTCTCCCTCTATCCCTTTTTTCCCTTCTCTTCTGCCATCTGTCAAACTCATCTTCCCTCTCTTTACTATCATTCCCTCCTGACCTGACTTCTCTTTCTCCTCTCCATTTTTCACCTCTTTTCCCACCTCCTTTGCCCCCCCCCCCGTCCTGTTGTTCTCGCTTGCTCACGCTCTCTTTCTCTCTCTCTGTCACACTGACTGGATCATTCTGTTTGCCCTTCAGTTGACCTCAGCTGCTCTCTCTAGAAGGAAGTGCCTGATAACTATTTATTGAAGCTGTTGGGCGAGGAATTTCCCTTGTGTTGGGGGGGATGCTTTTGTGAGTGAATGTGTGTTTTGGTGGACGGGGCCTTGAATTCAGCAAATACTGATATTCCTTTGTGGGAAAGGAGAAGATCGTGAAATTGGAACACAATGGGCCATAATTGGTTTAGGATGTATGGTTTTAGGACATGATCTGACTTCTATGGACTTTGGAATGTGTGGGTTTAGTAAATGGATCAGATTGGTCTAGTTGAATGGGTGTGGCCAAAGGGATTGATTTGATTGGTGTGTATTTTGGCAGTTGTGGAGTTGGACAAGTCCGAAGCTGCTGTAGGTCAGAAGAATGGAACTGATAATCCCCAAGAAGAACAAGCCAAGATGACTCTTTTTGAGATCAACCTGAAAGATAAGAGGTTTGTGTCCATTAGTGTTTGTGCCAGTTGGTGTGTGCCTCTGTCCCTCTCACTCTATTCTAAGGAATGTGTGTGTGTCTTCCTGTTTCATCTGTGTGTGACCCTCTGCTCTCCAGGTACAGAGACGACTTCAGTCCCCTGGTGGAGGGGTGTGGCTGCTACTGCTGCAGGAACCACCAGAGGGCGTACCTACACCACCTGCTGGTGACCAATGAGCTGCTGGCTGGAGTACTGCTCATGCTCCACAACACGGCCCACTACTGCGCCTTCTTCACTGCCCTCAGGGGGGCGCTAGCCAGCGACAAGCTGGACCACCTCAAGAAAAGAGTACTAGAAGGACCAGGCAAGGGGATGAGCGGGGTGGGGGCTGGGGAGAAGGATGGATAGGTTTGTTGGAGAGGTAAGGGTGGGACAGGGAGGGGGCTGGGCAGAAGGTGGGAGGAATAATGGGAGTGATTCAGGTGAAAGTGTTGGGCGACCTTTTCTCTCCTTCCTTGAGGAGAATCTGTGGGTTTGAAGGTGGCTAGACGAAGGCAAAGTTTCTGTTTAATTGCGCTCACCTACCCAGTCATGTCAGATCAGTGATTACTTTCAGGCAGTCAGGATGCATTTTGGGGACTCCAAGGAGAAATTGGCTTTGCAGCGGGCGGCAGTCATCCGTAAAAACAAAATAGGCATCTCAACAAATAAAAAAGATATAACATGAGAGGGAGCAAGAGGACCAGGTGGAGGGCCAGTAGAAAGGGGCAGGAGGACTAGGTGAAGGGGTGTGGAGGGACAGTGGAAAGGGGGCAGGAGGACTAGGTGAAGGGGTGTGGAGGGCCAGTAGAAAGGGGACAGGAGGACTAGGTGAAGGGGTGTGGAGGGCCAGTGGAAAGGGGGCAGGAGGACTAGGTGAAGGGGTGTGGAGGGCCAGTGGAAAGGGGGCAGGAGGACTAGGTGGAGGGCCAGTGGAAAGGGGGCAGGAGGACCAGGTGGCAGGCCAGTGGAAAGTAGGCAGGAGGACCAGGTGGCAGGCCAGTGGAAAGTGGGCAGGAGGACCAGGTGGCAGGCCAGTGGAAAGGGGGCAGGAGGACCAGCTGAAGGGCTAGTGGAAAAAGGGGGCAGGAGCACCAGATGAAGGGGTGTGGAGGGCCAGTGGAAAGTGGGCAGGAGGACCAGGTGGCAGGCCAGTGGAAATGGGGCAGTGCAGATGCAAAGTTTGGTAACAGAATGACGGTCTCAAACAGCAAACTGTCGTTCTGTTACCAAACTACATCTGCACTGTTCAATTAAATGTCTTTGTAAAATGTTCTGTGGAAATTGTTCAAAGTAGTCCTTGTGCAGACCTGTATCATTAGTTTAACTTTGCAATCATTGTTTTTTGTTTGACATACATTTTATACATCAGTCTCAATGTTGTCCTTTTAGAAACACCTCTGATGCTGTCAGCATCATTCTACAAACACCTCTGATGCTTTCAGCATCATTCTACAAATACACCTGATGCTGTCAGCATCATTCTATAACCACCTCTGATGCTGTCAGCATCATTCTATAAACACCTCTGATGCTGTTAGCATCATTCTATAAACACCTCTGATGCTGTTAGCATCATTCTATAAACACCTCTGATGCTGTTAGCATCATTACCTATTGCTTTATTTATCTGCTTTTCATTTAGGTCCCTCTTTTTCTATAATTATTTTTCGCACTCAATCAAGTATTTGATGAAAACTTGGATAGTTTTTTCCCACATCTAATAAATGTAATTGTGCTTTATACCTGACGGTTTTATTAATTCATTTTTCCGTATACACACACACACACACTGTATAAAAGTGACTGATGCATCCTGTACCCTGGTATACAGCTGTGGAGAATGATTGGTTGTCAGGGCAACGTCCTTCAGAAAGTATTTAGACCCCTTTACTTTTTCTACATTTTGTTACACTACAGCCTTATTCTGAAATGTATTAAATAAAAATAAATCCTCATCAATCTACACACAATACTCCATAATGACAAAGCGGAAACAGGTTTTTAGACATTTTTGCAAATGTATTAAAAATAAACATACCTTATTTACATAAGTATTCAGACCCTTTGATATGAGACTTAAAATTGAGCTCAGGTACATCCTGTTTCCATTGATCATCCTTGAGATGATTCTACAACTTGGAGTCCACCTGTGGTAAATTCAATTGATTGGGCATGATTTGGAAAAGCACACATCTGTCTATAAGATCCTACAGTTGAAAGTGCATGTCAGAACAAAAACCAAGCCATGAGATCGATGGAATTGTCCGTATTGGTCCGAGACAGGACTGTGTCAAAGCACAGATCTGAGGAAGGGTACCAAAACATTTCTGCAGCATTGCAGGTCCCCAAGAACACAGTGGCCTCCATCATTCTTAAATGGAAGAAGTTTGGAACCACCAAGACTCGTCCTAGAGTTGGCCGCCCGGCCAAACTGAGCAATCGGGGGAGAAGGGCCTTGGTCAGGGAGGTGACCAAGAACCTGATGGTCACTCTGACAGAGCTCTAGAGTTCCTCTGTGAAGATGTGTCATGACATTGCCCTCTTTGGGTACAGCGAGCACAGTTGACCCCCTCCCCCTGCACTTCTTCACAATCCCCCTCTGTCTCCTACACCCAGGCTGCTGTGGTCAGAAGGGGTCGTAAATTCCTAAGAAAATGTCCCACCTCATGGCCACAGTATAAAAACAGGGTGTTTTCACGTAGAGACAAAGGAATTCTTCCACCTCACAGGACTGGAGAACCGAACGACATTTATGTTCTGGAGAAGGTATAAAAGATCGGTGAAAAATCCAGCTACGAACTGGTCCGTTTGGTACAATTTTGTGAAACTCATGAGAGACAATACAGCCACATTACCATGGCTCTGTGTATATGATAGCCTCAGTTGTGAGACTGAATGAATGAATGAATAAGGATGGAACTGTTTGTGAACTTGTGTAAATGTGATTTTGGACTGTTTAATGAAGGAAACTCAAATTCCCTTTGGAGTCTTAACTAAGTCCTTGGCACACCCCCAGGGACACAGACAGGACCTGGCGTCATGAGACAGCCTTTTTCTGTATTCGGAATATAACCCCCGCCCAGGGTTTCTATCACCAGACCAGCTTACCTCGAGAAGAGAGGGCCAAGATTTGACCATGCATTCCTCATTCTGAACTTTAACCATACCACGTGGTTAAACTCTTAGACTATTGATACCGACAGAATAATAACAAGTCTTTGATATTAATTACTAGTCTGCAGCTAGGAATTCGGTATCATTGAACGCGAAGACCGACGAAACATCCGTCCTATAACGACATTAATGAATGTCACTTTGAAATATCCATTCTAACCGAGAGAGAGCGCGGAAAACTCTCCAACAGAACCAAACTCTCCAACAAAGATCCCGACAACACACTGAGTGTAAATATATATATTGATTGCAATTGTTCCCGAATGAGTGAGCGTTCATGTGCAAAGGATTAGCATTTCAATTTCAGACCCCACTCCCTTTTTGTGTAACAAGCCGCCATGCCGGTTTAGCCCACTAGGGCACATTCTCCTATCATTTCCTTGTAACCATATCTGTTTGTTATGCATTTCTGTGAATTATTTAGTTAGTAAATAAATGATTTTAAGACAATTGATGAATGGATGACTCATAGTGAAGACTGGGTTCGTGCAGATAACCAACAATTTACGACGTTTGGAATGAGACTGACGTGAGGTAAACGAATACGTCATTAATCAGAAGACTCAGATCAGATAGTATGATATCTGAAAGTTATATTAGGAAAATTATAACTTTGTAATCTGAATATTTTCCTTGGTGCCCCGACCTCCTAGTTAATTACAGTTACACGATGAATCAGTTTAATCGCGTAATAATAATTACAGAGAGTTATTTGATAAACATGTCTTCCGTTTTAATGATGCCAAAGCCACGACAGATGGGAGAACCTTCCAGAAGGACAACCATCTCTGCAGCACTCCTCCAATCAGGCCTTTATGGTAGAGTGGCCAGATGGAATCCACTCCTCAGTAAAGGCACATGACCGCCCACTTGGAGTTTGCCAAAAGGCACCTAAAGACTCTTAGACCATGAGAAACAAGATTCTCTGGTCTGATGAAACCAATATTTAACTTTTTTGGCCTGAATGCCAAGCGTCACGTTTGGAGGAAACCTGGCACCATCCCTACGGTGGAGCATGGTGATGGCAGCATCATGCTGTGGGGATGTTTTTCAGCAGCAGAGACTGGGAGAGTAGTCAGGATCAGATTATGTTATAATACTTTTATTGCATCAAACGGTTGTGCATGTGACTAATAAAATTGGATTTGTTTTATGCAACAGAATAAGGGGTTGTTAGAACGGTCAACTGTGTGTGTTCTGAGGATGGGCCTCTGGAAGATCTACCATGCCTTTGGTGATACCGCATTCCAGAGCATGAGTTAATGTTTCTGTTCTATAAGGTACCAGGGAGAGATGGCTCCAGTATGGAGTTGGGGGGCCAGACACTGGTCTCTACACAATGAGTTCTCATGTTTTTACAGCAGATACTATTAATTCACAGCAGACAGTATCTTTCATTCAAATCTTAACCTTGTGACCCATTCCATACATCTGTTGTGTGTCATGTAGACTGAAGGAGGAGGGACTTTGCTATAAAATGCTGTGGCTTAAACCAGCTGGTTGAGTTCTCAGTGATTACCTCCAGGGGTGGTTACCGACCAGCTCCATTACTGCAGTAAACCAGCTGGTTGAGTTCTCAGTGATCACCTCCAGGGGTGGTTACCGACCAGCTCCATTACTGCAGTAAACCAGCTGGTTGAGTTCTCAGTGATCACCTCCAGGGGTGGTTACCGACCAGCTCCATTACTGCAGTAAACCAGCTGGTTGAGTTCTCAGTGATCACCTCCAGGGGTGATTACCGACCAGCTCCATTACTGCAGTAAACCAGCTGGTTGAGTTCTCAGTGATCACCTCCAGGGGTGGTTACCGACCAGCTCCATTACTGCAGTAAACCAGCTGGTTGAGTTCTCAGTGATCACCTCCAGGGGTGGTTACCGACCAGCTCCATTACTGCAGTAAACCAGCTGGTTGAGTTCTCAGTGATCACCTCCAGGGGTGGTTACCGACCAGCTCCATTACTGCAGTAAACCAGCTGGTTGAGTTCTCAGTGATCACCTCCAGGGGTGATTACCGACCAGCTCCATTACTGCAGTAAACCAGCTGGTTGAGTTCTCAGTGATCACCTCCAGGGGTGGTTACCGACCAGCTCCATTACTGCAGTAAACCAGCTGGTTGAGTTCTCAGTGATCACCTCCAGGGGTGGTTACCGACCAGCTCCATTACTGCAGTAAACCAGCTGGTTGAGTTCTCAGTGATCACCTCCAGGGGTGATTACCGACCAGCTCCATTACTGCAGTAAACCAGCTGGTTGAGTTCTCAGTGATCACCTCCAGGGGTGATTACCGACCAGCTCCATTACTGCAGTAAATCAGCTGGTTGAGTTCTCAGTGATCACCTCCAGGGGTGATTATCGACCAGCTCCATTATTGCCGTAAACCAGCTGGTTGAGTTCTCAGGGATCACCTCCAGGGGTGATTACCGACCAGCTCCATTTCTGAACTAATTAAATAGTAAAGTTTGATTGTTTTGAAGAAATCTTAAGTCTCTCTCCTTTTGATTACAATAATTCGACCACAAGGTTCACCGTCCAACAGGACAACGACCCTAAGTACACAGCCAAGACAACGCAGGAGTGGCTTCGGGACAAGTCTCTGAATGTCCTTGTGTGGCCAAACCAGAGCCCGGACTTGAACCAGATCAAACATGTCTGGAGAGACCTGAAAATAGCTGTGCAATGACACACCCCATCCAACCTGACAGAGCTTGAGAGGATCTGCGAGAAGAATGGGGAAAAACTCCCCAAAAAGAGGTGTGCCAGGCTTGTAGCATCAAACCCAAGAAGACTCGATGCTGTAATCGTTGTCAAAGGTGCTTCAACAAAGTACTGAGTTAAAGGGTCTGAATAATTACGGAAATGTGTTTGAGTTTTTTTATTATTATAAATGAGCAAACATTTCTAAACTGCTTTTGCTTTGTCATTATGGGGTGTTGTGTGTAGATTGAGGGGGGGGGAAAACAATTTGAATACATTTTAGAATAAGGCTGTAACATAACAAAATGTGGAAAAAGTCATGGGGTCTGAATACTTTCCGAATGCACTTTATACACAATGATACGCTCCCTACATGCATACATATGCGCTAGTGTTTGTCAGTGGTTATGTTCCCCAGAGGTTTGGTTGAGGTTAACTGGAGGTTTTAGTTGTCAGCTCCTGCTGAGAACAGATCAACATATGGCAGCAAGTCACCACGGCAGTTTGGGAAGGAGACAATACCGGAGTCTTTTGAAGGATTGTGACTGTAATTGACTGTGTGACTGCGGGGTGGGTGACTGAGTTTTTGTGTGTGTGACAGGTGAGTGTGTGTGTGAGTGATTGAGCATTAATGCAGGTGGGCACGTGCGAGTTTGAGTTCTGGTGTGAATGTGTGTAGGCATGCATGCGTATGTTCATGGGTATTATGAAAGGTTTTAGAGCGTGTGTGTGCCCTGCTGTGGTGGTGTGATTGACAGCGGGCAGTATTTGAACAAAGCACACAACCCTAATTGCTCCTGTAAGTTGCTCTGGGTAACAGCGTCTAAAAAATATTAAATTTTTTACAATTTACATTTGAAAGGGGTCTGTGAGTGGCACACACGCAGCAGGTAGGCCCCACAGCCTGCTTGAACTTATTACACAGACAGACTTCAGCAGATCTTTTAAAGTTTCTCCACAACTTTTCTGTGTGATGTCTCACATCGGTCCTGGACACACGTCAGCCAGATTGCTATGGACATCAATGGCAGCTACCCACTGGCCCCCCTCTTTAACCTGCTCTCTCTCTCTGCCAGCTATCTGCTGCCTGTTTCACAGAGCCAGGGAGGTGGTGTGTAACAAGGACTAATGTGGGGGGTTCAGTTACACAATGTGGTGTTTAATAAGGATTAAGGCCATGCTGGATTCAGTTACACGAGGTGGTGTTTAATAAGGATATATGCCATGGGGGGTTCAGTTACACGAGGCGGTGTTAAATAAGGATTAATACCGTGGGGGGTTCAGTTACACGAGGTGGTGTTAATTAAGGATTAAGGCCGTGGGGGGTTCAGTTACACGAGGTGGTGTTTAATAAGGATTAAGGCCGTGGGGGGTTCAGTTACACGAGGTGGCGTTTAATAAGGATTAAGGCCGTGGGGGGTTCAGTTACACGAGGTGGTGTTAATTAAGGATTAAGGCCGTGGGGGGTTCAGTTACACGAGGTGGTGTTTAATAAGGATTAAGGCCGTGGGGGGTTCAGTTACACGAGGTGGCGTTTAATAAGGATTAAGGCCGTGGGGGGTTCAGTTACACGAGGTGGCGTTTAATAAGGATTAAGGCCGTGGGGGGTTCAGTTACACGAGGTGGCGTTTAATAAGGATTAAGGCCGTGGGGGGGTTCAGTTACACAAGGTGGTGTTTTAGTCAGGCCATTTCAAAGTGCAGCCATTACTATGGCTTCAAAGTGCCTGTGATATTGAGCAGAACTGGTGTTGTCAGTGTGGCAGAGGGAACCCTTCTAGACACTGAGGAAGTGCCTGAAGGACAGGCAGAATGTGTAGCTGGAAAGCACAGTTTAAAGGGATAATCCACCCCAAGCCACTAATCCACCCCAAGCCACTAATCCACCCCAAGCCATTGATTAACTTTTTTAGGATAGGGGGCAGCATTCGGAATTTTGGATGAAAAGCGTGCCCAAAGTAAACTGGCTGCTACTCAGGCCTAGGATATGCATATAATTGGTCGATTTGGATAGAGAACAAGTTTCTAAAACTGTTAGAATAATGTCTGTGAGTATAACAGAACTGATTTGGCAGGAGAAACCCCGAGCACAATCCATCCAGGGATTTTTTGTTGTTGTTGAGCTCATTGTGTTTTCCACTATTTTCATTGGGAATCCTGATTTATAAGGGCCCTGGTTGCAGTTCCTATGGCTTCCACTAGATGTCAACAGTCTTTAGAAATTGGTTGATGTTTTTCTTTTGAGGAATGAAGAAGTACGGCTGTAAATTGTTCGTGTCACTGTGAAGGGCTGAAGTCTTTTATTGCAGGTACACAGGAGCGCGCTCCGTGGTATTTTTCTTCGGTATTGAAAACAGATTATCCCGTCTTAAATGTTATCGATTATTTACGTTTTAGAATACCTGAGGAAAGATTAGGAACGTTGTTTGAAATGTTTGGACCAAGTTTACAGGTAACTTATTAGATACTTTGTAGGCATGTTGGGCGTGTTGAAACCGGTGTATTTCTGAATCAAACGCGCCAAATAAATTGACATTTTTGGGACATAAAGAAAGACATTATTGAACAAAAGGACCATTTGTGATGTTTCTGGGACATTTTGGAGTGCCAACAGAAGAAGATCTTCAAAGGTAAGGCATATATTATATGGCTATTTCTGACTTTCGTGTCGCAACTCCCTGGTTGAAAATGATTTGTTATGCATTTGTGTGCTGGACGCTGTCCTCAGATAATCGCATGGTTTGCTTTCGCCGTAAAGCCTTTTTGAAATCTGACACTTTGGCTGGATTAACAACAAGTTAAGCTTTATTTTGATGTATTGCACTTGTGATTTCATGAAAGTTTAATATTTATAGTAATTTCATTTGAATTTGGCGCTCTGCCATTTCACCGGATGTTGGCCAGGTGGGACGCTACCGCCCCACGTATCCATAAGAAGTTTTAACAGTGTTTAATAACACTATGTGAAAACAATTTTGTGAACAAATGTTCAAACAATCATTTAGTTTTTTTAACAAGGTTTGTAGAAATGTGAAAGTCGTTTCTGGAAATCTATTGCAGCTCAAATCTACTACAAAACCCACAATGCAATGCTCTCTTTCTCTGGGCTGGCTTGCTAGCTAGAAAACATAGCTACACACAATAATACCAAAGTCCATATCAGCATGTGAAGCTAGCTAGCTAGCTGTAAAATCGCTTTAACAAACTGCATTATCAATTTAGGAGTCTTACTCACCAAGTTGAACTTGCAGTTAGTCTCTGCCACTGAGCTATAAACAGCATCTCTGCCACTGAGCTATAAACAGCATCTCTGCCACTGAGCGAGAGCAGAGTAACGTCACAGATAGAACAATGAGCCAGATATTTCACTGGATGTATAAGTGAAGCATCCGGTTGGTGTTTTCATTCACTACCAAATATGGTGATGAGATGTGAGTGAGATGGATTTTGGCTGACATGCACATTTTCTCATTGATTTTAAACATTTGATCTCCATACAGTTTTCTGTTTCCAAAACTAGAATCTGGAACATAGTGTTCTGTGTTTTGTAGACTTTACCCTTTGTCAATTGCGTTGTTTAGGAGTGCAAGGGCAAATTGAGTTAATGCATATGTGCACTTCACAGAGTAGGAGAAGGCGTTCCCTTACGGAAATATGCAAATAAATGCTAGAAAGCACCAACATAGTATCTCACTAGCTCATGCTTGGCTCTGCACTACTCCTTGTTTGTTCTGCCCACTATGATTAATCTGCTCCCATTGGAAGAGACACGCTGTGGTGTATTTTGGGTTAGTTATAAAAATCTTTAGTAATGTTGCTCTCCCACAGAGATACTTTTGAGGAGATGGGGAAACTCCATTAGAATTGTATTAACGCCCATTGTGTACATTGCCCATAAGTCGACAAAGGGCCACGCGGTGCATTCTGGGACACAGAGGTCTCCTTCAAGGAGTGAAGGGAGGTCAATTGGGTGCTAGCTCAAAAACCGAACATTAGCATGAATTTTGTGAACAAGAAGTACCTCATTGCAAATATTTTCCAAGATGTGAGATAATTAACCTTGTTCTCTGTAATATTGTATAGCTTTGGAATCGTGACATTACCTGCTTTCGAGGAAAATAGGCAGGTTTCTCGACCATGATTTTGAAAATGGATTGCATGACTATTAGCTTAGCAACCGTGTGACCAGCTTGACAACGTGAATGCTGTGGGGAGACAGTGGGGAGTGGGGAGTTTCTTCATTCATTGCCCAATGGGATTCCTATCTCCTCCTTTCTGTAATAGCTCTGTTTCCCACAGACACACAGGTCGCATTGTACCAAATTATTAAACTCGCAATATTTAGATTGAGCACATCTAAGTGAAATACACTACTTGACCAAAAGTATGTGGACACCTGCTCATCGCACATCTCATTCCAAAATCATGGGTATTAATTTGGCGTTGGTCCCCCCCTTTGCTGCTATAACAGCCTCCACTCTTCTGGGAAGGCTTTACTCTAGATGTTGGAACATTGCTGCGGGGACTTGCTTCCCTTCAGCCACAAGAGCATTAGTGAGGTCAGGGCACTGATGTTGGGCAATTAGGCCTGGCTCGCAGTCGGCATTCCAACTCATCCCAAAGGTGTTCAATGGGGTTGAGGTCAGGGCTCTGTGCAGGCCAGTCAAGTTCTTCCACACCGATCTCGACAAACCCTTGCTGTATGGACCTCGCTTTGTGCAGGGCCGTTGTCATGCTGAAACAGGAAAGGGCTTTCCCCAAACTGTTGCCACAAAGTTGGAAGCACAGAATCATCTAGAATGTCATTGTATTGCTGTAGCATACAATGTTTGGGCCTAGCCCGAACCATGGACAAACAGCCCCAGACCATTATTCCACCTCCACCAAACTGTACATTTGGCATCCACCAAACCCAGATTAATCCGTCGGACTGCCAGATGGTGAAGCGTGAGGCGCACAATACTACATCGAGCCATGACTACATGAAGCTCTATTCCACATCAAGTAACTCAGGCTAGCAGTAAAATTAGATTTAAAAAACAGACAAAAGTACACCTTATGGAACAGCGGGGACTGTGAAGCAACACAAACATAGACACAGACACATGCATACAAACACACGATAACATACGCACTATACACACACATACACATTGATTTTGTGGTGTGGATATGTGGTAGTAGGGTAGGGGCCTGAGGGCACACACTTAATATGTTGTGAAATCTGTTGTGAATGTATTGTAATCTTTAAAACATTTTATAAATCAAATCAAATCAAATCAAATTTATTTATATAGCCCTTCGTACATCAGCTGAAATCTCAAAGTGCTGTACAGAAACCCAGCCTAAAACCCCAAACAGCAAGCAATGCATGTGAAAGAAGCACGGTGGCTGGGAAAAACTCCCTAGGAAAAACTCCTGAGAAAGGCCAAAAACCTAGGAAGAAACCTAGAGAGGAACCAGGCTATGAGGGGTGGCCAGTCCTCTTCTGGCTGTGCCGGGTGGATATTATAACAGAACATGGTCAAGATGTTAAAATGTTCGTAAATGACCAGCATGGTCAAAAAATAATAATCATAGTAATTGTCGAGGGTGCAACAAGCACGTCCGGTGAACAGGTCAGGGTTCCGTAGCCGCAGGCAGAACAGTTGAAACTGGAGCAGCAGCATGGCCAGGTGGACTGGGGACAGCAAGGAGTCATCATGCCAGGTAGTCCTAGGGCTCAGGTCCTCCGAGAGAAAGAAAGAAAGAAAGAGAGAATTAGAGAGAGCATATTTACATTCACACAGGACACCGGATAAGACAAGAGAATACTCCAGATGTAACAGACTGACCCTAGCCCCCCGACACATAAACTACTGCAGCATAAATACTGGAGGCTGAGACAGGAGGGATCAGAAGACACTGTGGCCCCATCCGATGATACCCCCGGACAGGGCCAAACAGGCAGGATATAACCCCACCCACTTTGCCAAAGCACAGCCCCCACACCACTAGAGGGATATCTACAACCACCAACTTACCGTCCGAAGACAAGGCCGAGTATAGCCCACAAAGATGTCCGCCACGGCACAACCCAAGGGGGGGGCGCCAACCCAGACAGGAAGACCACGTCAGTGGCTCAACCTACTCAAGTGACGCACCCCTCCCATGGACGGCATGGAAGAACACCAGTAAGTCAGTGACTCAGCCCCTGTAAAAGGGTTAGAGGCAGAGAATCCCAGTGGGAAGAGGGGAACCGACAAGGCAGAGACAGCAAGGGCGGTTCGTTGCTCCAGCCTTTCCGTTCACCTTCACACTCCTGGGCCAGACTATACTTAATCATAGGACCTACTGAAGAGATAAGTCTTCAGTAAAGACTTAAAGGTTGAGACTGAGTCTGCGTCTCTCACATGGGTAGGCAGACCATTCCATAAAAATGGAGCTCTATAGGAGAAAGCCCTACCTCCAGCCGTTTGCTTAGAAATTCTAGGGACAATTAGGAGGCCTGCGTCTTGTGACCGTAGCGTACGTGTAGGTATGTACGGCAGGACCAAATCGGAAAGATAGGTAGGAGCAAGCCCATGTAATGCTTTGTAGGTTAGCAGTAAAACCTTGAAATCAGCCCTTGCCTTAACAGGAAGCCAGTGTAGGGAAGCTAGCACTGGAGTAATATGATCAAATTTTTTTAACTGCCTTAATTGTGCTGGACCCCAGGAAGAGTGGGGATCCATAATAAATACAAATACTCCAGAGAGTGCGTATCCACTGCTCCAATGGCGGTGAGCTTTACACCACTCCAGCCGGCGTTTGGCATTGCGCATGGTGATCTTAGGCTTATGTGCGGCTGTTCGGCCATGCAAACCCATTTCATGAAACTCCCGATGTTGCATCCAAGGACCGACGATTTTTACGTGCTATACGCTTCAGCACTCGACAGTCCCGTTCTATGAGCTTGTGTGGCCTACCACTTCGCGGCTGAGCCGTTGTTGCTCCTAGACGTTTCCACTTCACAATAAGAGCACTTACAGTTGACTAGGGCAGCTCTAGCAGGGCAGAAATTTGACAAACTGACTTGTTGGAAAGGTGGCATCCTATGATAGTGCCATGTTGAAAGTCACTGAGCTCTTCAGTAAGGCCATTCTACTTCCAATGTTTGTCTATGGAGATCCATGGCTGTGTGCTCGATTTTATACACCTGTCAGGAACAGGTATGGCTGAAATAGCCGAATCCACTAATTTGAATGGGTTTCCACATACTTTTGTACAGACCACTCAAAAGTGGACACACCTACTGATTCAAGGTATTTTTATTTTGACTATTTTCTACATTGTAGAGGAATAGCTAAGACATCAAAACTATATGGAATCATGTAGTAAACAAAAAAAGTGTTAAACAAATCCCCATGTATTTTAGATTCTTCAAAGTAGCCACTCTTTGCCCTGATGACAGATTTGTACACTCTTGGCATTCTCTCAACCAGCTTCACCTGGAATGCTTTTCCAACACTCTTGAAGAAGTTCCCACATATGCTGAGCACTTGTTGGCTGTTTTTCCTTCACTCTGCAGTCCAACTCATCCCAAACCATCTCAATTGGGTTGAGGTTGGTTGATTGTGGAGGCCAGGTCATCTGATGCAGCACTCCATCACTCTCCTTCTTGGTCAAATAGCCCTTACACAGCCTGGAGGTGTGTTGGGTCATTGTTCTGTTGAAAAACTAAGCGCAAACCAGATGGGCTGACGTATCGCTGCAGAATGCTGTTGTTGCCCAGCTGGTTAAGTGTGCCTTGAATTCTAAATAAATCACAGACAGTGTCACCAGCAAAGCACCATCACACCTCCTCCTCCATGCTTCACGGTGGGAACCACACATACGGAGATCATCCGTTCACCTACTCTGCGTTTCACAAAGACACAGCGGTTGGAACAAAAAATCTCAAATTTGGACTCACCAGACCAAAGGACAGATTTCCACTGATCCAATGTCCATTGCTTGTGTTTCTTGGCCCATGCAAATCTCTTCTTCTTATTGGTGTCCTTTGGTAGTGGTTTCTTTGCAGCATTTCGACCATGAAGGCCTGATTCACGCATCTCCTCTGAACAGTTGATGTTGATGTGTCTGTTACTTGAACTCTGTGAAACATTTATTTGGGCTGCAATTCTGATGCTGGTAAGTCTAATGAACGTATCCTCTGCAGCAGAGGTAACTCTGGGTCTTCCTTTCCTGTGATGGTCCTCATGAGAGCCAGTTTCGTCCAACCGCTTGATGGTTTTTGTGACTGCACTTGAAGAAACTTCCAAAGTTCTTGACATTTTCCGTATTGACTGACCTTCATGTCTTGAAGTAATTATGGACTGTCCTTTCTCTTTGCTTATTTGAGCTGTTCTTTCCATAATATCAATCAAATGTATTTATAAAGCCCTTCTTACATCAGCTGATGTCACAAAGTGCTGTACAGAAACCCAGCCTAAAACCCCAAACAGCAAGCAATGCAGGTGTAGAAGCAGGGTGGCTAGGAAAAACTCCCTAGAAAGGCCAGAACCTAGGAAGAAACCTAGAGAGGAACCAGGCTAGGAGGGGTGGCCAGTCCTCTTCTGGCTGTGCCGGGTGGAGATCCTGAGACAATGCTGAGTATAGACCACGAAGATCTCCCCCATGGCACAAACCCAAGGGGGGGGGGGCAACTCGGACAGGAAGATCACGTCAGTAACTCAACCCACTCAAGTAACACACCCCTCCTAGGGACGGCATGGAAGAGCACCAGTCAGCCAGTGACTCAGCCCATGTAATAGGGATAGAGGCAGAGAATCCCAGTGGAGAGAGGGGAACTGGCCAGGCAGAGACAGCAAGGGCGGTTCGTTGCTCCAGTGCCTTTCCGTTCACCTTCACACTCCTGGGCCAGACTACACTCAGTCATAGGACCTAGTGAAGAGATGGGTCTTCAATAAAGCCTTAAAGGTCGAGACAAAGTCTGCGTCTCTCACATGGATAGGCAGACCATTCCATATGAATGGAGCTCTGTAGGAGAAGCCCTGCCTCCAGCTGTTTGCTTAGAAATTCTAGGGACAGTAAGGAGGCCTGTGTCTTGTGACTGTAGCGTAGGTGTAGGTATGTACGGCAGGACCAAATCGGAAAGATAGGTAGGAGCAAGCCCATGTAATGCTTTGTAGATTAGCAGTAAAACCTTGAAACCAGCCCTTGCCTTAACAGGAAGCCAGTGTAGAGAGGCTAACACTGGAGTAATATGATCAAATGTTTGGGTTCTAGTCAAGATTCTAGCAGCCGTGTTTAGCACTAACTGAAGTTTATTTAGTGCTTTATCCAGGTATCTGGAAATTAGAGCATTGTTGTAGTCTAACCTAGAAGTGACAAAAGCATGGATACATTTTTCTGCATAATATTTGGACAGAAAGTTTCAGATTTTTGCAATGTTACGTACAGTAGATAGAAAAAAGCTGTCCTTGAAACAGTCTTGATATGTTCATCAAAAGAGAGATCAGGGTCCAGAGTAAAGCAGAGGTCCTTCACAGTTTTATTTGAGACGACTGTACAACCATCAAGATTAATTGTCAGATTCAACAGAAGATCTCTTTGTTTCTTGGGACCTAGAACAAGCATCTCTGTTTTGTCCAAGTTTAAAAGTAGAACATTTGCCGCCATCCACTTCCTTATGTCTGAAACACAGGTTTCCAGGGAGGGCAATTTTGGGGCTTCACCACGTTTCATCGAAATGTACAGCTGTGTGTCGTCCGTATAGCAGGGAAAGTTAACATTATTCTTCCGAATGACATCACCAAGAGGTAAAATATATAGTGAAAACAATAGCGATCCTAAAACAGAGCCTTGAGGAAAACCGAAATGTACAGTTGATTTGTCATTGGACAAACCCTCCACAGAGACAACCTGATATCTTTCCGACAGATAAGATCTAAACCAGGTTAGAACTTGTCTGTGTAGACCAATTTGGGTTTCCAATCTCTCCAAAAGGATGTGGTGATTGATGGTATCAACAGCAGCACTAAGATCTAGGAGCACGAGGACAGATGCAGAGCCTCGGTCTGACGCCAGTAAAAGGTAATTTACCACCTTCACAAGTGCAGTCTCAGTGCTATGATGGGGTCTAAAACCAGACTGAAGCATTTCGTATACATTGTTTGTCTTCAGGAAGGCAGTGAGTTGCCTCGCAACAGCTTTTCTACAATTTTTGAGAGGAATGGGAGATAGTTTTTTTTATATTTTCTGGGTCAAGGTTTGGTTTTTCCAAGAGAGGCTTTATTACTGCCACTTTTAGTAAGTTTGGTACACATCTGGTGGATAGAGAGACGTTTATTGATGGATTTGGTCTTTTACCAAATAGGGCTATCTTCTGTATACCAACCCTACCTTGTCATAACGCATTAAGAAGGAAAGAAATTCCACAACTTAACTTTTAACAAGGCACACCTGTTAATTGAAATGCACTCCAGGTGAAGCTGGTTGAGAGAATGCCAAGAGTATGCAAAGCTGTCATCAAGGCAAAGGGTGGCTACTTTGAAGAATGTCAAATATATTTTGATTTGTTTAACACCTTTTTGGTTACTACACTATTCCATATGTGTTATTTCATAGTTTTGATGTCTTCACTATTATTCTACAATGTAGAAAATAGCAAACATACAGAAAAACCCTTGAATGAGTAGGTGTGTCTAAACTTTTGACTGGTACTGTATATGTAGTGTATATACTTTGTCATGAGGTTATAAACGGATGGATGTGTTCTAGACCAGAATGCCTATACCATCTATTTGTTAATTTGGCGATCTGGAGTGCAAGTAATTGTTTTAAAAGCATTATGAAATATGATAATGTGTTATCCCCTTTCTCCAGTGACGAAAATGATGTAGCTAGGATGTGTTCCAACATGATTTCCTGATTTTGAGACGGACCACTTAGAAGTTCAATCATGGGCAAATGTTTTGTTTTACCCACTGTTCTATAAGCTTTCACCAAATTGACAAGACTTTCATAAAACAAATTCTGAAGGTGGATTATCCCTTTAAAGATTTACTGTGCAGAAATCGCTCAGCCATTTCCTGGTTGCAAAAATTCAAATAGTTTGTGTAATTTCAGTTTATGTGTCAAAACAAGCAAGTATATTGTAGAGAATCATTGTACCATCTAAACCGCTGTGAAATATATTTTCCACCACCAAGTCAGCTTGTGTAACTGATGATTTGAGACCGTGTCTTGGCCAAGTAGGTTTTTCTTCAGCTCAGTAAAACTATCATTTTACATAACGAGAACTCTGCTCTCATTTCACCCATTGAGAACTGAGCCGGATATCGCTAACAGATTTTTTCAAAAAAAATTCTCACAATTCCAGTGGGTCAGAAGTTTACATACACTAAGTTGACTGTGCCTTTAAACAGCTTGGAAAATTCCAGAAAATGATGTCATGGCTATAGAAGCTTCTGATAGGCTAATTGACATCATTTGAGTCAATTAGAGGTGTACCTGTGGATGTATGTCAAACTCAGTGCTCTTTGCTTGACATCATGGGAAAATCAAAAGAAATCAGCCAAGACCTCAGAAAAAACATTGTAGACCTCCACAAGTCTGGTTCATCCTTGGGAACAATTTCCAAATGCCTGAAGTATAAACACCATGGGACCACACAGCCGTCATACTGCTCAGGAAGGAGACGCGTTCTGTCTCCTAGAGATGAACGTACTTTGGTACGAAAAGTGTAAATCAATCCCAGAACAACAGCAAAGGACCTTGTGAAGTTGCTGGAGGAAACGGGTACAAAAGTATCTATATCCACAGTAGAACGAGTCCTATATCAACATAACCTGAAAGGCCGCTCAGCAAGGGAGAAGCCACTGCTCCAAAACCGGCATAAAAAAGCCAGACTACGGTTTGCAACTGCACATGGGGACAAAGATCATACTTTTTGGATAAATGTCCTCTGTTCTGATGAAACAAAAATAGAACTGTTTTGCCATAATGACCATTGTTGTGTTTGGAGGAAAAAGGGGGAGACTTACAAGCTGAAGAACACCATCCCAATCGTGAAGCACGGGGGTTTGCAACTGCACATGGGGACAAAGATCGTACCTTTTGGATAAATGTCCTCTGTTCTGATGAAACAAAAATAGAACTGTTTTGCCATAATGACCATTGTTGTGTTTGGAGGAAAAAGGGGGAGACTTACAAGCTGAAGAACACCATCCCAATCGTGAAGCACGGGGGTGGGAGCATCATGTTGTGGGGGTGCTTTGCAGCAGGAGGGACTGGTGCACTTCACAAAATAGATGGCATCATGAGGTAGGAAAATTATGTGGATATATTGAAGCATCATCTCAAGACATCAGTCAGGAAGTTAAAGCTTGGTCGTAAATGAGTCTTCCAAATGGACAATGACCCTAAACATACTTCATAAAGTTGTGGCAAAATGGCTTAAGGACAACAAAGTCAAGGTATTGGAGTGGCCATCACAAAGCCCTGACCTCAATCCTATAGAAAATCTGTGGGCAGAACTGAAAAAGCGTGTGTGAGCAAGGAGGCCTACAAACCTGACTCAATTACACCAGCTCTGTCAGGAGGAATGGGCCAAAATTCGCCCAACTTATTGTGGGAAGCTTGTGGAAGTCTACCTGAAACGTTTGACCCAAGTTAAACAATTTAAAGGCAATGCTACCAAATGCTAATTGAGTGTATGTAAACTTCTGACCCACTGGGAATGTGATGAAAGAAATAAAAGTTGAAATAAATCATTCTCTCTACTATTATTCTGGCATTTCACATTCTTAAAATAAAGTGGTGATCCTAACTGACCTAAGACAGGTAATTTTTATTAGGATTAAATGTCAGGAATTGTGAAAAACTGAGTTTAAATGTATTTGGCTAAGGTGTATGTTAACTTCCGACTTCAACTGTATTTGCATATTTCCGTTAGGGAACTACTCTGTGAAGTGCGCAAGAGCAATAACTCAATTTGCACTCCTAAACAATGCAATTTTTTAAAACTTTGGCGAAGGGTAAAGTCTACGAACTTAGTCCACTTTTGGGATCCGAAAACTGTATGGAGATCAAATGTTTCATCAATGAGAAAATTTGCATAATGTCGGACCAGTTTCATCTCGATCCATACTCTCCCACTGCCAGCCACTGTGCTTCCTCTCCTCACCATATTCCAATCGGATGCCTCTGTGGCAGTACTGTATGTTGCTATGGTTACTCGGCCAGGTCTTCGTCTCCCACTCTTGGCATTCCACAGCCTCAGAGGTCACAAGAAGAGGTATAAAAGGTCAACTTGTCTCCTGATGCAGGTCGGAGGGACCGATGAAAAAGTCTTGAATGGTGTAACCTTTTTCCTAAGTGGCTCACTTTCATCCAGCGGCTCATGACGGATAGATGTGGTATGATAGGTGGGAAGACAATTCATTGTATTGTGGAGGGAAGCGACGCCGTTTGACAGAGTGCATTACCTGGTGACGCCTGGAGACTCAAAACACACGTTATCCTGTTGAGCATGATCTATAGGAGCCTACATGAGTCTCAAGTAATTCACCAAAAGAGAAATAGAGATCATGTTTGTACTGTAATTCTATGATGCAATAACACTTCTGAGAACCACTTCAGTTCTACTGCACAATGACTGGTAATTTCATACATACACATGTTCAAGAACCCACTGTGAGTGCCCTGTGTTGACGCAGTGGGACTGGCATGGGGATTAACATGCTGTCTGTGTGATGATGATGACCGTGGGACTGGCATGGGGATTAACATGCTGTCTGTGTGGTGACCGTGGGACTGGCATGGGGATTAAAATGCTGTCTGTGTGATGACCGTGGGACTGGCATGGGGATTAACATGCTGTCTGTGGTGATGATGACCGTGGGACTGGCATGGGGATTAACATGCTGTCTGTGGTGATGATGACCGTGGGACTGGCATGGGGATTAACATGCTGTCTGTGTGGTGATGACCGTGGGACTGGCATGGGGATTAACATGCTGTCTGTGGTGATGATGACCGTGGGACTGGCATGGGGATTAACATGCTGTCTGTGTGGTGATGACCGTGGGACTGGCATGGGGATTAACATGCTGTCTGTGTGGTGATGACCGTGGGACTGGCATGGGGATTAACATGCTGTCTGTGGTGATGACCGTGGGACTGGCATGGGGATTAACATGCTGTCTGTGTGGTGATGACCGTGGGACTGGCATGGGGATTAACATGCTGTCTGTGTGGTCATGATGACCGTGGGACTGGCATGGGGATTAACATGCTGTCTGTGGTGACCGTGGGACTGGTATGGGGATTAACATGCTGTCTGTGTGGTGATGACCGTGGGACTGGCATGGGGATTAACATGCTGTCTGTGTGATGATGACCGTGGGACTGGCATGGGGATTAACATGCTGTCTGTGTGATGATGATGACCGTGGGACTGCAGCAGTGTCCCGCCACACCGGTAATAATCTGGCGGCTTCTTTCACGGTTGACCGGAGGTCTCTGAGAGTGGCGTCTATTTCACAACGACACAGAGAACACCGATAAAATACAATTTTCAAAACACACTTGACTCTCAGATGTCCTGTGGATTATGTTAGGGGAGTTTGGAGCTGAAGTCACTAGGGGTCCTAAAATTGTACTGGAGCAGAAGGTTTCACTGTTTTGTTTGGGGACTTACAGTATTTGATGGGAATTGCAGAGTCTGATAAGGATGGTGTTAGTGTAATGTAAGCCTACTATTCCTTGGTTGAGGAGACTGAAAGTGTAATCTACTATCTGCATACATAATGCCTTTGGGGATATGTAGCTGGTGTCTAAAACATCTGTAGCCTGCTGCTGAAACATGTAAGGTCAAATTGCCTTCAGTGGTGATAACTACCAAGAGATTTACTCTAACAAGAAAAATACTTAAAGGTCCAGTGCATTCAAAGATTTTTTTTTGTTGTGTTTTATATACACTGAGTGTACAAAACATTAGGAACACATTCCTAATATTGAGCAGCACACCATTTGCCATCAGAACAGTCTTAATTAGTCGGCGCATGGACTCTACAAGGTGTCGAAAGCGTTACACAGGGTTGCTGGCCCATGTTGACTCCAATGCTTCCCACAGTTCTGTCAAGTTGACCTCATGTCCTTTAAGTGGTGGACCATTCATGATACACACGGGAAACTGTCAAGCGTGAAAACCACAGCAGCGTTGTAGTTCATGACACATTCAAATCGGTGCGCCTGGCACCTACTACCATACCCTGTTCAAAGGCACTTACACCTTTTGTCTTGCCCATTTAACCTCTGAATGGCGCACACACACAATCCATGTCTCAATTGTCTTGGCTTAAAAATCCTTCTTTAACCTGTCTCCTCCCCTTAACAGGAGACATCAATAAGGGATCATAGCTTTCACCTGGATTCACCTGGTCAGTCTATGTCATGGAAAGAGCAGGTGTTCCTAATGTTTTGTATAGTCAGTGTATATTTCCACACTATGAGGTTGGAATAATACTGTGAAAATTATGATAATGGCCTTTAAAAAGACCGTCTGAAATATCAGCCTGTTTTGGTGGGATGGAGTTTTGGGCTGCCTTGTGACATCACCAGCTGGTAAATTAGTTAATAGACCAATAAGAGTTACAAATCTCTTCCAATAACAGCTAGTTTTCAGTTTCCCACTCAGACCAGTCCAAGCAAAATTCTTGCTTAAGAAATTGCTCTTTGCTAAGAAGTGATAAAAGTGATAAAAAAACAATTTTTTTTTAATACATTTTAAAAATGATCACAGTAAGGTACAAGGTACTTAATTTGATATTGAGAGAAAAACGTCTGCATTGGATCTTTAAAGACATCCTCTAGGGATATGAACTATTAATGTTGAAAAGCGATATTAGTATAAATACAGTAAACTACACACACTAAATGTAACCGATGTGAAATGGCTAGTTAGTTAGCGGTGGTGCGCGCTAATAGCATTTCAATCAGCGACGTCACTCGCTCTGAGACTTGAAGTAGGGTTTCCCCTTGCATTGCAAGGGCCGCGGCTTTTGTGGCGCGATGGGTAACGATGCTTTGTGGGGTGTCAGTTGTTGATGTGTGCAAGGGTCCCTGGTTCGAGCCCAGGTTGGGGCGAAGAGAGGGACGGAACCTACACTGTTACATAAAGGTAAAAAAAAGATGTTTTGAGCAAAACCTTTTTTTATTTTTTACACAACTGCCAACTTCAAGAAGCATTGCATTCAAGGAGTTGGTCTGTTGGGAAGCCGTGATGTCATCGGCCTCCCCCTTTCTTGAGGAACAATAG
The DNA here is from genome assembly GCF_901001165.1 of Salmo trutta. Lineage (NCBI taxonomy): Eukaryota > Metazoa > Chordata > Actinopteri > Salmoniformes > Salmonidae > Salmo > Salmo trutta. The sequence goes on along the minus strand of NC_042962.1, from coordinate 13,649,028 downwards.
AGAACATTTTTGACGTGTTTTTCTGGATTTTTTGTTGTTATTCTGTCTCTCACTGTTCAAATAAACCTACCATTAAAATTATAGACTGATCATTTCTTTGTCAGTGGGCAAACGTACAAAATCAGCAGGGGATCAAATACTCTTTTTCCTCACTGTATGTACAGGTGCAGTGATCTGTGAGCTGCTCTGACAGCTGGTGCTTAAAGCTAGTGAGGGAGATATGAGTCTCCAGCTTCAGTGATTTTTACAGTTCGTTCCAGTCATTGGCAGCAGAGAACTGGAAGGAAAGGCGGCCAAAGAGGAATTGGCTTTGGGGGTGACCATTGGGATATACCTGCTGGAGCGCGTGCTACGAGTGCTGCTACGGGTGCTGCTATGGTGACCAGTGAGTTGAGATAAGGCGGGGCTTTACCTAGCAAAGACTTGTAGATGACCTGGAGCCAGTGGGTTTGGCGATGAGTATGAAGCGAGGGCCAGCCAACGAGAGCGTACAGGTCGCGGTGGTGGGTAGTATATGGGGCTTTGGTGACAAAACGGAGAACAGAGAAGCGGTGTGGGGATGGAAGGATGGAGTTGGGTGGAGGAGAGAAGCGGTGTGGGGATGGAAGGATGAGGTTGGGTGGAGGAGAGAAGCAGTGTGGGGATGGAAGGATGAGGTTGGGTGGGGGAGAGAAGCAGTGTGGGGATGGAAGGATGGAAGGATGAGGTTGGGTGGAGGAGAGAAGTGGTGTGGGGATGGAAGGATGGGGTTGGGTGGAGGAGAGAAGCAGTGTGGGGATGGAAGGATGAGGTTGGGTGGGGGAGAGAAGCAGTGTGGGGATGGAAGGATGAGGTTGGGTGGAGGAGAGAAGCGGTGTGGGGATGGAAGGATGAGGTTGGGTGGAGGAGAGAAGCGGTGTGGGGATGGAAGGATGAGGTTGGGTGGAGGAGAGAAGCAGTGTGGGGATGGAAGGATGGAAGGATGAGGTTGGGTGGAGGAGAGAAGCGGTGTGGGGATGGAAGGATGGGGTTGGGTGGAGGAGAGAAGCAGTGTGGGGATGGAAGGATGAGGTTGGGTGGGGGAGAGAAGCAGTGTGGGGATGGAAGGATGAGGTTGGGTGGAGGAGAGAAGCGGTGTGGGGATGGAAGGATGGAAGGATGAGGTTGGGTGGAGGAGAGAAGCGGTGTGGGGATGGAAGGATGGGGATGGGTGGAGGAGATAATCCAGTAGATTGCCACTGTATGGAATTCTCTAGCCTAGAGTAATTTGAGGGATTATTCAAGGATCTGGATTTAAGCCCCATATCGCTGCTCCGTGATGGGCGGTGAGTTTCCATTCTGCCTGTTAATAAGGACTGAAGGGGGGCAGAAATCATTCAGACAGTATTAGGGCTTAGCCAGGGGTTTAGGAGAGATCAAACACTGAGATTGTTGGTCCTCCTTTTAGCGTGTTCACTGCTGTGTTGGACCGGGAAGGGATGGAGTCACATCGCTGATCTATTAGGGACATGGGACACAGTGGGTTCATATACTATAAAGTGGCTTCTGTGTTCCTGTTCTACTATTCAAATGCATCCCAAGCAAATCGGCAGAGACAAACTGGGGATTTGCCATTATATCCTTTTGATCAGATAAAGGTGTCAAGGAAAATAAATTACCATCACATTTTTGGGATGCACCCAACCTTGCATGCATAAATAGTTTCCAAGGCAAAGGGGATAATGGACTCGTTTTGCCCTCAGAATGAATTATAGGTCTATGATTTAGCCAGCTGCAGTTGACTTTAATAGTGAGTTAGTGGCCTGTGATTATGGTCTCATTTCTCAGCTCATTGGCTGAGCCCTCAGAGTGAATAATGTCAGCCAGAGAAAGTGATGTACAGTCCAGCTTGGAGAACGGCACAGAGACACCACTCCATGTTGATTAAACTGCTGTCTGATGGACACACACAGGTGCGTAAGCACACACACACAAATCTCCACTGCCCGCTGATTCAACACCCTACAGGACATCAAATAGAGTGATGAGGACAGCTGCCTGATTACCCCGTGTGTGTTTATGCATGCGAGTACGCCACTGTGTGTATTTGAGGATTATGTCTGTGTTTCCTCTGTTCTTTTTTTTCTTGAGTGTCAACTGTTTATGTTTGTGCTCCTCTCTCATGCTTGAAGCCAGATGTGCAGGGATGGGGTCACAGACAGACAGACAGACAGACAGACAGACAGACAGACAGACAGACAGACAGACAGACAGACAGACAGACAGACAGACAGACAGACAGACCTGGAAGGGCAAAGAGACAGCTGGGAGAACTGGGTTCTTGCCTGCAGCTGAGACTAACTACCCCTGAGCATCGCATACTGGACTCCCTCTGTTTATCCAATATACACTGTGTGTGTGTTTGGCATGTGTGCATGCATGGAGAAAGAGGGAGAGAGTGTGTGCGTGCATTGGCATACCAATTTGCATCATCCCAGCAGTGACTATATACGTCAACGGTCTACCAGTATTCTCAGCCCTTTCTGTTGCCTTGACTGTAAAACTAGCATAGCCACATCCTGCTCCAGTGCTGAGGAGCCAGCCTCAGATTATACAGGGTCCTACATCCATCAGAAGACCATTATACCTCCTCCCTATAGGCTGTCTCGTCGTTGTCGTGATCAGGCCTACCACTGTTGTGTCATCTGCAAACTTAATTATGGTTTTGGAGTCGTGTCTGGTCGTGCAGTCATGAGTGAACAGGGAGGGACTGAGCACGCACCCCTGAGGGGCCCCTATGTTGAGGATCAGCGTGGCCGATGTGTTGTTACCTACCCATACCACCTGGGGGCGGCCCGTCAGGAAGTCCAGGATCCAGTTGCAGAGGGAGGTGTTTAGTCCCACGGTGACTTGAATGATGCAATTAGTGTTCCACTTTTAAATAATAAAACAAGCATTCAATTCAAATGAACAACAAGATATAAACAGTTAAATGTTTAATTTTGGAGGTATTTCCTCTGTTATATGTCAAGCCTCGACATCAGACATAAACAAATACAGGTGGCACATACTACAATTAGGCACGCCTCTCCATTCTTTTGTATCAAATTGTGCAAACTCGAAACATATTGCGGTGCACGTCGGGATAGCACTTCGCTCTGAAGCCTGCAACCTTGCTGGCTTGGCCGAAGTGGCTATCGGAGGGTCTAATTAGTCCCTACACCCTCTAATTTTGGGACACTTGTGCATATGGCGGAGGTATGCGTGAATGCGCAAATGGAGGGGGAAGGGAGTGGTTTCGGATTCAGTCAGAGAGAGACAGAAAGACAGTGGGGAGGAAAATAGTGCAAGAGATGGGGAGAGCAAAGAGTGAGAGGGGTTGAAAAGAAAGAGCTGCTTAAGATTATTAATATGTAAGGCTGCCACTCGCCATCACAACCCTGTAATTATAGTGCACTGGACCGGGCAGGGAGGACTGGGGGCTAGAGAGGAAGGGGGCTGGGGGCTGGGAAATGGGGGGCAGGGAAGGGCGGGGGACGATTTATAAAGAGAGAGGGTCTTCTGGGTGGGGAGCGACCCAGGGGAGTGACTCTGTATGGGTCCTGCTTTTTTTTTCATCCATGGGCTTATCAACACTAAAAATAACAATTACATTTTAGAAAAACAATGGCAGCACTAGCTATTCTCTCATGGAATTTGAAAGGCCTTAATATTCCTATCAAGCATTCCAGCTGTCTTGATATCCTAGCAAGAAACCATATTGATATAGCAGTGCCCCAAAAGGTCACCCGTATACTGAACAAAAATATACACGCAACATGCAACAATTGCAAAGATTTTACTGCGTTACAGTTCATAGAAGGGAATCAGTCAATTGAAATAAATAAATGATGCCCTAATCTATGGATTTCCCATGACTAGTCAGGGGCGCAGCCATGGGTGGGCCTGGGAGGGCATAGGTCCACCCACTTGGGAGACAGGCCCACCCACTGGGGAGCAAGACCCAGCCAATCGGAATGAGTTGTTCCCCACAAAAGGGCTTTGTTACAGACAGAAATACCCCTCAACACCCCCCCCCCCTTCTCAAGACGATCCTGCAGGTGAAGAAGCCGAATGTGGAGGTCCTGGGCTGGCTTGGTTACACGTGGCCTGCAGTTGTGAGGCTGGTTGGATGTGCTGCCAAATTCTTTAAACTGACGTTGGAGGCGGCTTATGGTAGAGAAATGAACATTCAATTATCTGGCAGCATCTCTGGTGGACATTCCTGCAGTCACCATGCCAATTGCACGCTCCCTCAAAATGTGAGACATCTGTAGCATTGTGTTGTGTGACAAAACTGCACATTTTAGAGTGGCCTTTTATTGTCCCCAGTACAAGGTGCACCTGTGTAATGATAATGGTGTTTAACCAGCTTCTTGACATGCCACACCTGTCAGGTGGATGTATTATCTTGGCAAAGGAGAAATGGTTACTAACAGGGATGTAAATATATTTGTGCACAAAATTTGCGAGAAATATGATTTTTGTGCGTATGGAAAATTACTGGGATCTTTTATTTCAGCTTATGAAACATGGGACCAACACTTTACATGTTGCATTTATATTTTTGTTCAGTATAGAATAGAGAACCATTAGAACTGCTTTTTCATCAGCCTCAAACAAAACTAAAGATGTAATCATAATGATACATAAGAAACTCAAACTCACCATCCTTGGTAAAGGCAAAAACCAAGAAGGCACAATCACTTTCCTTAAATGTATCCATAATGGAAAGAAAATTCCCTTTATTATTTTGTCATTTAGCAGATGCTCCAGAGCATACATTTTCATATTTGTCTGTACTTGTCCCCCTGGAATCAAACCCACAACCCTGGCGTTGCAAGTCAAACCAATCAAATGTATTTATAAAGCCCTTCTTACATCAGCTGATACCTCAAAGTGCTGTACAGAAACCCAGCCTAAAACCCCAAACAGCAAGCAATGCAGGTGTAGAAGCACGGTTGCTAGGGGAAAGCACGGTGGCTAGAGCGTTGGACTTGTAACCGAAAGGTTGCAAGTTCAAATCCCCGAGCTGACAAGGAACCAGTCTGTTGTTCTGCCCCTGAACAAGGCAGTTAAACCACTGTTCCTAGGCCGTCATTGAAAACAAGAATTTGTTTTAACCAACTTGCCTAGTTAAATAAAGGTAAAAATTACCAGGCAAATCCTTTTTTCTATATTTACAACTTAGGTCAGCTATGCTGGCTATGGAGTCCCTTGGAAACCCAACTACCGAACCATCCAATGATGAGATGTATAAATAAATTATCTGGGCTTCCAAAAGGACTGATCTCTATAATATATAAACAACTTTTGGAAAGTTCATATCCTGAGATAGCCATTAAAAAAGTATGGTCCACAGTAGTGGTGCGCAGGTCAACTGTTTGTTCATTCGCACCTGCTAATAAACCCATCCGCAACCACCCAACTATATGTGATAAAGTGAAAATCTGAGGCTGGCACCCAACCATAACCCGCTAATATAGAAAATGCGCTGTAGGCTACAATGGAACAATTTTTTGACTAGTGCAGGATTTGTTTTACCTGATTTAGATATGTTTCTGCTTAAGTGCCTTTCTCAAGGACCACTTACAGATTTTTCACCTAGTCGGCTTGGGGAGTCAAACAAGCGATCTTACAGTTACTGGCTCAATGCTCTTAACTGATAGGCTACTTGGGGAGTGTGTGTGTGTGGGGGGGGCAACCCTAATTGTTATGGGGGGTGGGAAACATGGCTTCCGTGAGTTTGGGGTGGATGGAAACATGTTGGGAGAGTGGATGAGAGGTTGGGGGTGGATGGAAACATGCTGGGAGAGTGGATGAGAGGTTGGGGGTGGATGGAAACATGCTGGGAGAGTGGATGAGGTTGGGGTGGATGGAAACATGTTGGGAGAGTGGATGAGAGGTTGGGGGTGGATGGAAACATGCTGGGAGAGTGGATGAGAGGTTGGGGTGGATGGAAACATGCTGGGAGTGTGGATGAGGTTCGGGTGGATGGAAACATGTTGGGAGAGTGGATGAGAGGTTGGGGGTGGATGGAAACATGCTGGGAGAGTGGATGAGGTTGGGGTGGATGGAAACATGTTGGGAGAGTGGATGAGGTTGGGGGTGGATGGAAACATGCTGGGAGAGTGGATGAGGTTGGGGTGGATGGAAACATGTTGGGAGAGTGGATGAGAGGTTGGGGTGGATGGAAACATGTTGGGAGAGTGGATGAGAGGTTGGGGGTGAATGGAAACATGTTGGGAGAGTGGATGAGAGGTTGGGGGGAATGGAAACATGTTGGGAGAGTGGATGACAGGTTGGGGGTGGATGGAAACATGTTGGGAGAGTGGATGAGAGGTTGGGGGTGGATGGAAACATGTTGGGAGAGTGGATGAGAGGTTGGGGGGGAATGAAAACATGTTGGGAGAGTGGATGACAGGTTGGGGGTGGATGGAAACATGTTGGGAGAGTGGATGAGAGGTTGGGGGTGGATGGAAACATGTTGGGAGAGTGGATGAGAGGTTGGGGGTGGATGGAAACATGCTGGGAGAGTGGATGAGGTTGGGGTGGATGGAAACATGTTGGGAGAGTGGATGAGAGGTTGGGGTGGATGGAAACATGTTGGGAGAGTGGATGAGAGGTTGGGGTGGATGGAAACATGTTGGGAGAGTGGATGAGAGGTTGGGGTGGATGGAAACATGCTGGGAGAGTGGATGAGAGGTTGGGGGTGAATGGAAACATGTTGGGAGAGTGGATGAGAGGTTGGGGTGGATAGAAACAGTTGGGAGAGTGGATGAGAGGTTGGGGGTGGATGGAAACATGTTGGAAGAGTGGATGAGAGGTTGGGGGTGGATGGAAACATGCTGGGAGAGTGGATGAGGTTGGGGTGGATGGAAACATGTTGGGAGAGTGGATGAGACGTTGGGGGTGGATGGAAACATGCTGGGAGAGTGGATGAGGTTGGGGTGGATGGAAACATGTTGGGAGAGTGGATGAGAGGTTGGGGGTGAATGGAAACATGTTGGGAGAGTGGATGAGGTTGGGGTGGATGGAAACATGCTGGGAGAGTGGATGAGGTTGGGGTGGATGGAAACATGTTGGGAGAGTGGATGAGAGGTTGGGGGGAATGGAAACATGTTGGGAGAGTGGATGACAGGTTGGGGGTGGATGGAAACATGTTGGGAGAGTGGATGAGAGGTTGGGGGTGGATGGAAACATGTTGGGAGAGTGGATGAGAGGTTGGGGGGGAATGGAAACATGTTGGGAGAGTGGATGACAGGTTGGGGGTGGATGGAAACATGTTGGGAGAGTGGATGAGAGGTTGGGGTGGATGGAAACATGTTGGGAGAGTGGATGAGAGGTTGGGGGTGGATGGAAACATGCTGGGAGAGTGGATGAGGTTGGGGTGGATGGAAACATGTTGGGAGAGTGGATGAGAGGTTGGGGGTGGATGGAAACATGCTGGGAGAGTGGATGAGGTTGGGGTGGATGGAAACATGTTGGGAGAGTGGATGAGGTTGGGGGTGGATGGAAACATGCTGGGAGAGTGGATGAGGTTGGGGTGGATGGAAACATGTTGGGAGAGTGGATGAGAGGTTGGGGTGGGTGGAAACATGTTGGGAGAGTGGATGAGAGGTTGGGGGTGAATGGAAACATGTTGGGAGAGTGGATGAGAGGTTGGGGGTGAATGGAAACATGTTGGGAGAGTGGATGAGAGGTTGGGGTGGATGGAAACATGCTGGGAGAGTGGATGAGAGGTTGGGGGGAATGGAAACATGTTGGGAGAGTGGATGACAGGTTGGGGGTGGATGGAAACATGTTGGGAGAGTGGATGAGAGGTTGGGGGTGGATGGAAACATGTTGGGAGAGTGGATGAGAGGTTGGGGGGGAATGGAAACATGTTGGGAGAGTGGATGACAGGTTGGGGGTGGATGGAAACATGTTGGGAGAGTGGATGAGAGGTTGGGGGTGGATGGAAACATGTTGGGAGAGTGGATGAGAGGTTGGGGGTGGATGGAAACATGCTGGGAGAGTGGATGAGGTTGGGGTGGATGGAAACATGTTGGGAGAGTGGATGAGAGGTTGGGGTGGATGGAAACATGTTGGGAGAGTGGATGAGAGGTTGGGGTGGATGGAAACATGTTGGGAGAGTGGATGAGAGGTTGGGGTGGATGGAAACATGCTGGGAGAGTGGATGAGAGGTTGGGGGTGAATGGAAACATGTTGGGAGAGTGGATGAGAGGTTGGGGTGGATAGATACAATTGGGAGAGTGGATGAGAGGTTGGGGGTGGATGGAAACATGTTGGAAGAGTGGATGAGAGGTTGGGGGTGGATGGAAACATGCTGGGAGAGTGGATGAGAGGTTGGGGTGGATGGAAACATGTTGGGAGAGTGGATGAGACGTTGGGGGTGGATGGAAACATGCTGGGAGAGTGGATGAGATTGGGGTGGATGGAAACATGTTGGGAGAGTGGATGAGGTTGGGGTGGATGGAAACATGTTGGGAGAGTGGATGAGAGGTTGGGGGTGAATGGAAACATGTTGGGAGAGTGGATGAGAGGTTGGGGTGGATGGAAACATGTTGGGAGAGTGGATGAGAGGTTGGGGGTGGATGGAAACACGCTGGGAGAGTGGATGAGGTTGGGGTGGATGGAAACATGCTGGGAGAGTGGATGAGACGTTGGGGGTGGATGGAAACATGTTGGGAGAGTGGATGAGACGTTGGGGGTGGAGGCCCACTTTTTTAATTTTCTTTTCCTTTTTATACTGAATTTATCGTCTCTCAAACTCTGTGTATTGCTTACTGTTTTTCTTTTCTACAACTTAAACATATAATATGAAATGGAAAATGTGCCCCCCCAACAAAAAATACAAAACAAATTAAAATGTGGTTAAAAAAAAGACTAAAAAGAGAAGACAGAGAGAGAGTTAAAGAGTGCATGAGAGATTAGTAGCAACAACGAGAGTGATTCTGAGACTGGGAAACTGAGAAAAACAGACTGAAAGCCAGGGAGAGAAAGTGTTGAGTGTGCACTGTGTGTGTAAGTGTGAATGAAGAGGGTGTGATTGTGTGTGCATTCATGCTCATGTCCCAATTGACGTTGCATTGTGCTGAAATTGAGGGAGGGAATCAAAGCTATTTATTTGTGTTCATCCATTAAACATTGTTTCCCTTGTGGGTCTCTGAATCTACAGATTTAAATAACGAGTTTCACACGGGTAACAGTGGCCTGCAGCTGGAATGAACAGAGAGGAGGAGGGACACAGAGAGATGGAGACAGGAGATGGAGAGAAAGGATGAAATGAAAGAAAGAGCTATGAGGGAGGGAAAAGAAGGGTGGAATTATATCATGTTTTAAGTGAAAAGGAATAGAGAACAACGTGATAGAGAAAATAGGAGGAGGAGGTTGAGCAAAAAAGGGATGATAGATCAAAGAGAGAGAGGGAGAGAGAGAAAGAGAGCAAATGGTAAAGAGAGAGAGAGAGCAAAGGGCAAGAAGAGAGAGAGAGAGAGAGCTAAAGGGCAAGAAGAGAGAGAGAGAGCAAAGGGTAAGGAAAGAGAGAGAGAGAGGATCCGTATCGTCCAGCAGCATGTCTTCAAGTCATTTCTAAACTTATTGTGACCTGTCACGCAATATATTTACTCAGGGGTGCAACTTTGGTTTTAGAAGTGCCTTGTTTTGTATCACATTCCAATGTTAAAACTGGGGGGGACAAAAATGCAATTTCAGAATGTGGGGGGGACATGTTCCCCCCGTCCCCAGTGAAAGTTGTGCCCCTGTACGTACTATTGGAAGATCTCACTCTCATTTTTACATGCAGAAGACATACAGCCAGTGTCCCTCACAGTGACACAACTGTCAATACCAGGCACACCCACACACGTTTGTTTTATTATCCTTGTGAGGACCAAACAATTTATTTACATTAACAATCCTATTTTCCTTAACCCGTAAACCTAACACTTAACCTAACCTTCACCCCAAACCCTAACCATAATTCCTAAACCTAAATAGCCTTTTTCCTTGAGGGGACCGGCAAAATGTCCCAACTAGTCTGAATTGTCCTTGTTTTACTATCCTTGTGAGGACTTCTGGTCCCCACAACAATAGAAAAAAAACAAAAATACACACACACACAATCACTCACTGACTCTTCATGTCACATTCATGCATTATCACGGAGCGATCAATACATACATGACATGCAATCACTGTGCTCAGAGTGAGGAGCATGTGTGTGCACGCGCGCACACAAACATAATTGCAAAGTTGAATGGGGCACAAATGGAATGGTGTTAGATGATTGAATCGAGAGAGAGAGAAAGAACAAGAGAGAGACAGAGAGAGAAAGAACAAGAGAGAGAGCGAGAGAGAGACAGAGAGAGACAGAGAGATGCAGCTAAGGCTGCTAGTGTTGTTCTACTCTACAGTGAATGGTGTGTAGATGTGATAAAACTGAAGTTGAAAACTTGGGCACAGAGGGAGAGAGAGTTGCTGAATCAGAGCCCAGCCTGACGTCCGAAGATATTGATGAACAGAACAAACAGAGGATGGCTGGAAAGAGGTTTTTATTGTCTATGGGGGCTATCGTGTTTACTCTGTATCTGATTTGTGGAGAAGAAACCTAGCCGGCCTATATCAAATGGAAATGATGATGAATGTGAAAATGGAGTGTGAAATTAACAAACTATTATGATGGTTTGGGTCCAATTACACTGTAATTATATTGGGTTCTGAATTCATCAGATCCCCTGTGTGTGGCATGTACACAGAGAACCAACTCCACTCTCTTTCTCTTCTGCTGGTATTCAGTAACACCCTCAAATGCGTCTCTGGACCTTCAAGCCAGTTCCACTTAATTTTTTTGTTGTTTCCCTCTAATCAGGGACCTATTTACCTGGGACACCAGGTGTGTGCAATTAATGTTCAGGCAGAACAGAAAACCAGCAGGCTCCGGACCTCGTAGGGTAAAATGTTGAATACCCCTGTTAGAACATACAGTGCCTTCAGAAAGTATTCACACCCCTTGACTTTTCCACATTTTGTTGTGTTACAGCCTGAATTTAAAATTGATTAAATTGACACTTTGTGTCATGGATCTACACACACTATCCCATAATGTTTTCAGAAATGTTTACAAATTAATAAAAAATGAAAAGCTGAAATGTCTTGAGTCAATAAGCATTCAACCCTTTTGTTGTGGCAAGCATAAATACATTTGTGTTACAAAGTGGGATTACAACTGATTTAATTGTAATTTTTTTGTCAACTGTGTACACAAAATAAAAAAATAAAAAAGGAAAATAAACCCCTGATTTATCTTGATTAGATAAGTATTCAACTCCCTGAGTCAATACGTGTTAGAATCACATTTGGCAGTGATTACAGCTGTGATTCTTTCTGGGTAAATCTTTAAGAGTCAAGTTGGTTGTTGATCATTGCTAGACAGCCATTTTCAAGTCTTGGCATAGATTTTCAAGACGATTTAAGTCAGAACTGGAACTAGGCAACTCAGAAACATTCAATATTGTCTTGTTAAGAAACTCCAGTGTATATTTGGCCTTGTGTTTTAGGTTATTGTCCTGCTGAAAGGTGAATTTGTCTCCTAGTGTCTGTTAGAAAGCAGACTGAACCAAGTTTTCCTCTAGGATTTTGCCTGTGCTTAGCCCTATTCCATTTCCTTTTATCCTAAAAACCTCCCTAGTCTTTGTTGATGACAAGCATACCCATAATATGATGCAGCCACCACCATACTTGAAAATATGAACGCAGTGATGGTGTTGGATTTTCCCCAAACCTAACACTATGTATTCAGGACAAAAAGTTACTTTCTTTGCCACATTTTTGGCAGTATTACTTTAGTGCCTTGTTGTAAACAGGGTGTGTCATGACGTGGCCCTTTCTGGGTATAGATCGTGGCTTCCCCCTCTCTCCCTCTCTCCTACACCCAGGTTCTGTTATCTCAGGTCCTAAATTCCTGATGGAGACTCTCTCCCCCGGCCATGTGGAAAGAGACACCACAGAGTGAACAAAGGATTTCACGTGGTCGAACTCCTAAATCTCTAAAATGGGAGAATGAAGCAATATATCCCCTTGTGGGAATGGTCCGTGGACACTTAAGAGACAGTTATGTTTGGTGACCTCATGAAGGACAGGAAACACACATAACTATATCTCTCAATGTGTACATTTCTCAATTATGGTATTTGCATCTAATTCTCGTATAAAATGAATGTGTAAAGATGAAACTAGTTGTGAAATGATGTAATGTGATGTTAAACCTTTAATTTTGAGGGAATTGTTTTCCCTGTAAAGTTTAACTAGTCACCTGCCACGCCCCCGTGAGCAAAGACATGATCTGGGGTCATGGAACCGCCCTTTTCTATTGTTATGAATAAAACCCCCCCCTGCGGAAATCCTCTTCAGACTAAGCAAACCCACAGCGGGAGCTGTGATTGCGAATTGTTGAGTACCAAGACTAGAAAACCATACCATGTGGAGCATTGGCTACAAGGCTGGAAATGGTTCAACTCTGAGACTATCGATCCCTACAGAATAAGAGCAAATCTTAGCTACTAATTACTAGTCTGCAGCTAGAAATTATGTAAACCTGGGATGCGAATCCTGACAACCGCCGAAACAGCTATTCTGAGGACAATGGACACCTGACGTATCCATTACAACAGACACTATCAGGAGCCGCGATAGAGCTACCACCAGAAGTAACCAGAGACTCTCTGATGAACTGTCTACGGACCGACGATTCCAACAGAGAAGATTATAATGACATATGGGCGGAAATATATTGATTGCAATTATTCCCGATTGAGTGAGCGTTCATGTGAAAAGGATTAGCATTTCAATTAATATAATTATCAACTGTGTGTAGTGATGCATTTTGTCTTTTCTGCTCCTTTATCGGTCTACACCCCTTTTCTTTGTATACCAAGCCATCATATCGGTTTAGCCACTCGGGGATATTCCCTATCATTGTTAGTCACGAATATCTACTGTTTGTTTGTTATGCATTTCTGTGATTATTTAGTTAGTTAGTAAATAAATGATTAAGCCAATTGGTGTATGGATGATTCAAAGTTTAGGCTGGGTTCGTGCAGATAACCAAGAATTCTATGACGTTTGAAATGAGACTGAGATAAATTAAAGAATAATTCATTAATGGAAGACTAATTGATCAGATATTAAAATATCTGAAGAGTTATATTCGGAAAATTATAACTTTGTAATCTGAAGATTTTCCATGGTGCCCTGACTTCCTAGTTAATTAAATGTACATGATTAGTTTAATCACGTAATAATAATTACAGAAAATCTATTTGATAAAATAACAGTCTTCACACTTAATGATACTAAAGACACGACAGATGTATGTTTTGGGATATTTTTATTCCTTCTTTTCACGCTGTCATTTATGTTTAGTTGTGGAGTAACTACAGTACAATGTTGTTCATCCATCCTCAGTTGTCTCCTATCACAGCCAATGAACTCTGTAACTGTTTTAAAATCACCGTTGGCCTAATGGTGAAATCCTTGAGTGGTTTCCTTCCTCTCCTGCAACTAAGTTAGGAAGGGCGCCTGCATCTTTGTAGTGACTGGGTGTATTGATACACCATCTAAAGTGTTATTAATAACTTCACCATGTTTAAAGGGATATTCAATGTCTGCTTCTTTTTTTATCCATCTATCAATAGGTGCCCTTCTTTGCAAACCATTTAGAAAACCTCCCTGGTCTTTGTGGTTGAATCTGTGTTTTAAATTCACTGCTTGACTGAGGTACCTTACAGATAATGGTATGTGTGAGGTACAGAGATGGGTAGTCATTCAAAAATCATGTTAAACACTATTATTGCACACAGAGTTAGTCTATATGCAATTTAAGCACATTTTTACTCCTAAACTTATTTAGGCTTTCCATAACAAAGGGGTTGAATGCTTATTGACTCAAGACAGCTTTTCATTTTTAATTAATTAATCAATTTTAAATTCGTAAACACAAATGAAATCAATTTTAAATTCAGGCTGTAACACAACAAAATGTGGAAAAAGTCAAGGGGTGTGAATACTTTCTGAAAGCATTGTACACATGCACTCAACACACATATACACAAACACTCAATATACCACACCTCTGTCATAATTAACAACCCCACACAACAGCCCTAAAGGTCTTTACCTATCACATCCATAAAACAGTCAACATATTAATTATAACCTCTTATCATTCTGAACAGTCGTAACCTTCTTGGATCTGCAAAAACCCCAGCCTTACTTATGATTCAGTACTACACAAATTTGTTTAATTATTTATTTACTAGCTAACCTCTTACATCTAGACATTCCGCTAGAGGAACACCTGCTCCAATATCCAATGATGGGCGTGGCACGAAATACAAACTCCTCGAAAATCCCAAAACTTCCATTTTTCAAACATATGACTATTTTACACCATTTTAAAGACAAGACTCTCCTTTATCTAACCACACTGTCCGATTTCAAAAAGGCTTTACAACGAAAGCAAAACATGAGATTATGTCAGGAGAGTACCCAGCCAGAAATAATCAGACACCCATTTTTCAAGCTAGCATATAATGTCACAAAAAACAAAACCACAGCTAAATGCAGCACTAACCTTTGATGATCTTCATCAGATGACACTCCTAGGACATTATGTTATACAATACATGCATGTTTTGTTCAATCAAGTTCATTTTTATATCAAAAACCAGCTTTTTACATTAGCATGTGACGTTCAGAACTAGCATTCCCACCGAACACTTCCGGTGAATTTACTAAATTACTCACGATAAACGTTCACAAAAAACATAAAAATTATTTTAAGAATTATAGATACCGAACTCCTTTATGCAATCGCGGTGTCCGATTTTAAAATAGCTTTTTGGTGAAAGCACATTTTGCAATATTCTGAGTAGATAGCCCGGCCATCATGACTAGCTATTTTGACACCCACCAAGTTTGGCACTCACCAAACTCAGATTTACTATAAGAAAAATTGGATTACCTTTGCTGTTCTTCGTCAGAATGCACTCCCAGGACTTCTACTTCATCACCCAATGTTGTTTTGGTTCCAAATAATCCATAGTTATATCCAAATAGCGGCGTTTGTTGTGCGTTCAAGACACTATCCGAAGGGTAACAAAGGGTGACGCGCCCGGCGCGTATCGTGACAAAAAAAATCAAAATATTCCATTACCGTACTTCGAAGCATGTCAAACGCTGTTTAAAATACATTTTTATGCGATTTTCTCGTAAAAAAGCGATAATATTCCGCCCGGGAGTCGTTGTTTTCGTTCAAAGACTGAAAATGTAAACATGGAGTTGTCTCGTGCACACGCGCCCCCGTCTCATTGTTCTCAGATCGACCACTTACCAAATGCGCTACTGTTTTTCAGCCAGAGACAGCAGAGTCATCATTCAACGTTCTGCCGGCTTCTGAGAGCCTATGGGAGCATTAGAAAGTGTCACGTTACAGCAGAGATCCTTTGTTTTGGATAGAGATGGCAAAGAAGGCCAAGAAATGGTCAGACAGGGTACTTCCTGTACAGAATCTTCTCAAGTTTTGGCCTGCCATTTGAGTTCTGTTATACTCACAGACACCATTCAAACAGTTTTAGAAACTTTGGAGTGTTTTCTATCCAAAGCTAATAATTATATGCATATTCTAGTTTCTGGGCAGGAGTAATAACCAGATTAAATCGGGTACGTTTTTTATCCGGCCGTGAAAATACTGCCCCCTATCCACAACAAGCTAACTAAATAATATCACAGAATAAACATACACACTTAATACATGACAAAGAAGTCCCTAGTGGACTGACACAATATGGTGGCTTTTTACACAATGACATGGAGAGAGAGAGAAAAAAAGAAAGAGAGACACTTATCGTTGATACATTTTAGAAACTATTCTCACAGTAATCATATACTTTGCACATGAACTGCCGCCCGTTTGAAGTAAGAAATCATAAATGTATTTATGTGTGAATGCCTTTGTTCGCTGTTTATCTCTGTCGGAACCAGCTCTCCTTAGGAAGATTGTTGGCCTTTCAGTGGCACGCTTGTATGGCTCTGATTGTCCGAAAGGGTTCTCCCCTTTCCCGTCTTCTACTGTTGTTCACTCTGGAAGATGCTCCTTGGAAGATAGGCTAGCCAGCCAAGTCTACGGTTCCCGTTGGGTGATGAGAGTAGAGTACTAGAATGATTTGAGGAGAATAGTACAGTGGTACCACTTAAATTCGCTTTTCTAGATATTTGACTTAGTACAGCTAATCAGCTGTACCAGGGATTGTCTGAGAGGGGAGTTTTCTTCTGCAAATCGTGTTGGTATTCAAGGTTCACCACTCTGGACGTGAGCTGCAGCTCTACACGCCTCTCTGGTCTGGGAGGTGAGTTTATTTTCTTCACCTCGTTTTGAGGTTCAACGTTCCAACCATTTCAAACATTTAGCTACCGCTTCATCTTTTTCTGGTCTAATGTTAATTTATTTACCAATACTTATATGCACTCTCTCGAAAAGGGCGGTTCCGTCAAGCTGACATGCTCTCTGACCTCACTTGGGGTGTGGCTACTTACTGTGCACAGTTCATAGAAGACAAATTCTCTTATGGCTCCTAAAATCACATCCCTATCTTAACAAACATACTTGCATTATTTTTCATATTTCATATACAACATTAAGGATGGAAACTTGACAGATAAATGGGATATACTTTCCAAGTTACAGTATTTCCTTTATAAACTTTTTAATGACATCACAAAATAAAACCAATATGACATTAATTTTCTATAGATCATCTCTGACCATTCCCACGGTCTTATGTTAGAAATATTGTTCCAGTATTCGTTTTAGGACGTGTTAGAATTTCGGTGGGAAGACTGTCTTTGTAGACAAAGCACATTCCTTTGTGGATTTTGGAGAGGGAGATCTCTCTGGTGTGAGCTGTTAACCCCAACCAGCTCCCTCCTCCCCTTTTCTGTGGGTGAGAGAGGTCTGGTTACTGTCATCTATTGCCAAGCTAATCTGTCCCATTTGGATCCTCACAGGACAGTCATGACAATGACTTTGAAAATGCTATATAGGCCATAGTATCATTGATGATATTTCATTTACTCTATTAAACCTACCATTTGGAATGAATTTGATAGCAACAGTGAATATATTTCATTATTAAGAGATCTCTCAATAATCATTCTCATGATAACACGTTGGTTGTAGTCAGTGACAAAATATCAAAGCTAAACAGGGCTGGGCTTGGTTAAAAACCTGGATGGGAGAATAGCTGTAGATGGATCAACTCTCCAGTAGGAGGTGCTGCCCAGTCTATAGTTTTTTTCTGATAGTGGATATAACGTTGAAGATTTGACGTTGTTTCAAAGGTACAAATTCAACCTATTTCATATAGGGGTTGTCTATGTTGAAATGTGTTTACATTGATGATATAATCCTGTGGTTGAAATTTCCCCCTCAAAACAACAGTTTTTGTACTTTTTAAAAATCCAATGCAATTTCCATGAAGATTCCACATCACTATACGTTGACATATTACATTGAAACGTTGATTCAACCAGTTTGTACCCAGTGGGAAGGCTGATTTGCCCTTACCTTTCTCTCACACATTTTGGGATAAATTGTTGGATTTTTCTTAATCTATCACTCCTCTAACTCCCCCTCTCTCTCCCTCCTCTGTTCCTCCTGACGTTGAGTGTGCAGTGGCAGGCAGCTTCCTGGCTGTGACCTGGGCCTACAGATGATAATCACAAGGTTCTATTCTGCTGTAATTCTCTGGGTCCTCTAATCTCTACTAGAGGTGGATATACAGCAGCATGAAACAGTACTGTATGGCTGGTTAGCTACTTTAAAGGCCCAGTGCAGTCAAATGTGATTTTCCTGTGTTTTGGAATAATACTGGTTTGAATAATACTGTGAAATTGTGAAAAGTATGATAATGCCCTTTTAGTGTAAGAGCTGTTTGAAAAAACTACCTGAAATTTCAGCCTGTTTTGATGGGATGGGGTTTTGGCCTGCCTGGTGACATCACCATGCAACAAATTACTTAATAGACCAATAAGAAAGATAGTTCCAAACCTTTCTGCAATTAACAGCTAATTTTCCATTTTCCCCTCCTCAGTCAGACCACTCCCAGACAGTCCTAGTAAAATTATTGCTTGAGAAATTGCCCTCAGCTAAGAAGCTATTTTTGTTTATTTTTTACCATTTTAATTGAAAACAATCACAGTAAGTTACTTAATTGTTACCCAGAAATGATTTGATATTGAGAGAAAAGCGTCTGCATTGGATCTTTAAAGACATCCTCTAGTGATATGAACTTTTAATGTTGAAAAGCGATATTAGTATAAATACAGTAGTATAAATACAGTAAACTACACTAAAGGGAGATGGAGGGGGGAGAGATGGAGGAGGGGGAATGCATTTCATGGGTTAATGGGCGAAGAGGGTGTATAGGCATTCCACAGTGATAGAGCATGTCTTGATGTACATAGCTAGAGGGCCCCCAGTAGGATAGCACTGACTGCCACTGTAGATAACCCTAGTCTAGTCACGGCTACACTACTGCTGCACAACAGCACCATGATCACAGCACAGCGCCACGGCAACCGCGCTATGGTTACCATGCCATGGTTACGAACATGGAGCAGCTCCAGCATACTGATTTGTTTTTATGTTTTTAAAGTTCCTCTTTTTTATTGAAGTTCCGCCATTTTGGTCTGTCTAGTGCCAAACTTTGTAGAGTGCAGAGACTATGTACACTGAATGTATATGTGGAGCTGAGTAGTTACTGTTACTGTAAATATAGCTGTGTGAGAGAACTTAGAAGAACATTTACTATATTCAAAGCCGTATATAGGCATGCAATGGTTCCCAGTCCACTGCTCTGTTTCTATTCACAACTGTTACAATCATCAAAGAGGAAATCTCTGGGACCGTAATCCTCATCTCACACCATTATGTCAGAAATCTGCACATACTTTATATGCAGACACAATTTATGTTAACTGTGTGACTGTTTTTGTGAGAATGTGTCTGTGTGTGTATGTATGAAGAACACACAGTATGGGTGTGTGTGTGTGTGACTGCTCTGTGACAGTGGTGGGAGGAAACAGTGAGTGCTAGTGGGTGGAGAGAGGGACACAGTAAAATGCAAAGGAATAAAAGTTATCCCTCACCTGCATCCCTTTTATCACCATTAGAGGTGCCATAACTGTCCTTCAGCTCTATTTCTTTACCCAGGGTTGGATGCTAACACACACACACACACACACACACACACACACACACACACACACACACACACACACACACACACACACAGTTTGTCAAGGCTCTGAGTTTTTGTTGGATGATAGAGGGAGTGAGATAGAGAGAATGTGAAGAAGAAAGAAGAGAAGCGAGAGCGGAGGGAGGGAAACAGAAGAGGAAAGGGAAAGAGAGTGGTGGAATGGGAAGGAGAGAGAGAGAGGCGGAGGGGAAGGGGTGTGTGTGAGTGTCTACACAGCTTTAGCCTCAGTCTATACAGCGTGGAACGCGGGACACTTCACACAGTAAAGTTAGAACTACAGGAGAACATCAGACCACCCAGGAGTCTGAACAAACACTCAGTCAGTAGAAACACTCAGTCAGTAGAAACACTCAGTCAGTAGAAACACTCAGTCAGTAGAAACACTCAGTCAGTAGAAACACTCAGTCAGTAGAAACACTCAGTCAGTAGAAACACTCAGTCAGTAGAAACACTCAGTCAGTAGAAATGTAGAGAGAAACACACACACACACAATTTCTAGCAGACGCACCATATTTTCCACATATGATGGCAGCACATGTTGCAGAATGCAGATGTCAATATTCAGAAATCAACATGCAGATATCAATATTCAGATATCAACATGCAGATATCAAAATCAAATTTGATTTGTCACACGTGCTGAATACATCAGCTGTAGACTTTACTGTACTGTGAAATGTTTACAATCCAGTTTTAAGAAAATTGAGTTAAATAATAAAATTGAGTTACCAAATAAACAAAAGTTGAAAAAAAGTGACACAATAAAAGAACAATAACGAGGCTATATACAGGGGATTCCAGTACTGAGTCAATGTGCGGGGTGCAAGTTAGGGGGGGTCAATGCAAATAGTCTGGGTGGCCATTTGATTATTTGTTCAGCAGTCTTACGGCTTTGGGGTAGGAGCTGTAAAGGAGCCTTTTGCACCTAGACTTGGTGCTCCGGTACTGCTTTCCATGCAGTAGCAGAGAGAACAGTCTATGACTAGGGTGACTGGAGTTTTTGACAATTTTTTGGGCCTTCCTCGGACACCACCTAGTATAAAGGTCCTGGATGGTAGGAAGCTTGGCCCCAGTGATGTACTGGGCCGTATGCACTACCCTCTGTAGCGCCTTACAGTCGGGTGCCGAGTACATTTACATTTACGTCATTTAGCAGACGCTCTTATCCAGAGCGACTTACAAATTGAGTAGTTGCCATACCAGGCGGTGATGCAACCAGTCAGGATGCTCTCAATGGTGCAGCAGTAGGAACGTTTTGAGGATCTGGGGACCCATGCCAAATCTTTTCAGTCTCCCGAGGGGGAAAAGGCATTGTCGTGCCCTCTTCATGACTATCCTGGTGTGTTTGGACTGTGATAGTTTGTTGGTGATGTGGACACCAAGGAACTTTAGATTCTTGACCCGCTCCACTACAGCCCTGTTGTTGTGAATGGGGGCCATGTTCAGCCCTCCTTTTCCTGTAGTCCACGATCAGCTCCTTTGTCTTGCTCACGTTGAGGGAGAGGTTGTTGTCCTGGCACCACACGGCCAGGTCTCTGACCTCCTCCCTATAGGCTGTCTTATCATTGTGATCAGTTGTGTCATCAGCAAGCTTAATGATGATGTTGGAGTCATGCTTGGCCACACAGACGTGGGTGAACAGAGAGTACAGGAGGGAACTAATCATGCACCCCTGAGTGGCCCCCATGTTGAGGATCAGCGTGGCAGATGTGTGGTTGGGATATGCACGTATGGTCACTGTGGTGACGACGTCGTCGATGTATTTATTGATGAAGCCTTTGACTGATGTGGTATACTCCTCAATACCATTGGATGAATCCCGGAACATATTCCAGTCTGTGCTAGCCAAACAGTCCTGTAGCGCAGCATCCACGTCATCTGACCATTTCCGTATTGAGATGAGTCACTGGTACTTCCTGCTTTACTTTTTGCTTGTAAGCAGGAATCAGGAGGATATAATTATGGTCAGATTTGTCAAATGGAGGGTGAGGGAGAGCTTTGTATGCGTCTCTGTGTGTGGAGTAAAGGTGGTCTAGAATTTTTTTCCTCTGGTTGCACGTGACATGCTGGTAGAAACGGATTTAAGTTTGCCTGCATTAAAGTCCCTGGTCACTAGGAGCACCGCTTCTGGATGAGCATTTTCTTGTTTGTTTATGGCCTTATACCACTTGTTGAGTGTTGTCTTGGTGTCAGCATCGGTTTGTGGTGGTAAATAGACAGCTACAAAAAATATAGATGAAAACTCTTGGGAGATAGTGTGGTCTACAGCTATTCATGAGGTACTCTACCTCAGGCAAGCAATAACTCGAGAATTCCTTAATATTAGACATTGCACACCAGCTGTTATTGACCAATAGACACACACCACCACCCTTCATCTTATCGGACGTAGCTGTTCTGTCCTGCTGATGCATGGAAAACCCAGTCAACTGTATATTATCAGTGAAACACAAGATATTACAGTTTCTAATGTCCCGTTGGTAGGATAGTCTCGAACTGAGCTCATCCAGTTTATTCTCCAGTGATTGCACGTTGCCCGATAGAACGGATGGTAGACGCGGGCTACCCACTCGCCTACAAATTCTCACAAGGCACCTAGATCTGCCCCCCCCCCCGTATCTCCGTCTTTTCTTCATGCGAATGTCGGCAATTTGGGCCTGGTCCGGAAGAAACAGTATATCCTTTGCGTCAGACTCATTAAATAAAACACCTTTGTCCAGTTTGAGGTGAGTAGTCGATGTTCTGATATCTGGAACCTCTTTTCAGTCATAAGATTAGGTAGTAGCAACATTAAGTACAAAATAAGTTACAATGCGAAAAAACACAGACAATAGCACAACTGGTTAGGAGCCTGTAAAACGGCAGCCATCCCCTCCGACGCCATTCTGTTCACCATGCAGAGGTAGATATCAATATGCAGATATCAGTATACAGATAACATGCCGATATTAATATGCAGATATCAGTATACAGATAACATGGAGATATCAATATGCAGATATCAACATGCAGATATCAGTATACAGATATCAATATGTAGATATCAACATGCAGATATCAATTTGCAGATATCAGTATACAGATAACATGCCGATATCAATATGTAGATATCAATATGCAGATAACATGCAGATATCAATATGTAGATATCAACATGCAGATATCAATATGCAGATTTTCATATGCAGATATCCATATGCAAATATCAATATGCATATGTATACACACAAACACATATATGGTCTCATCCTCTCTATTACATCAATATGCTTTATGCTCTCGCCCTCTCTCTTTCTCTCGGACGCACACATGCACGCACAAACACACAGACGTACACAATTAGTCTGAGGTGTGAGGTGATGTGTGGGTTGTGGTAGGGGAACAGGTGCAGATCTCTCTAAGTGGAGCAAGTGTCACTGGTGTTCTTTCCACTGAGACACACCTGACTGACTGGCTCCACTCTCCATCTATCCCCTGCTAGCCTCTCTCTCTCTCGTTCTCTTTCTTTCTTTCTCTCTCCTTCCTTTTGTCTTTGTCTTTCTCTTTGTAAATATATTTAGCTCTGTTCATATTTCCTCTCCTTTTGTATCTTCAGCCCTCCATCCATCTTCTCATTTTTTTCTATCTCTCTACATGTTTCTGTGGTTCTCGCAGGGCTCAGCTGGGGTACAGCTGTGATACTGTCCCAGATCCCAATCTGCCTCTCCCTACTAGACATACCGCTCATGATTTCTCTCCACACACACATCAAATCTAATTTTATTCTTCACATGCTTCGTAAACAACAGTTGTAGACTAACATTGAAATGCTGACTTCCCAACAATACAGAGAGAAATAATAGAAAAGTAATAACACGTAATAATAAATACACAATAAGTAACAATAACTTGGCTCTATGAGTGGATGTGCAGGGATACGAGGTCATTGAGGTAGATATGTACATATAACTAGGAATAGAGTGACAGATAGTTAACACTAGCAGTAGAGTATGTGATGAGTCAAAAAGAGTTAGTGCAAAAAGGGTTAATGCAGATAGTTAAATAGTTAACCAAATAGCTACCCAGACTAACTATTTAGCAGTCTTATGGCTTGGGGGTAGAAGCTGTTCAGGGTCCTGTTTGTTCCAGACTTGGTGCATCGGTACCGCTTGCCGTGCGGTAGCAGAGAGAACAGTCTGACTTAGTCTTTGACCATTTTTAGGGCCTTCCTCTGACACTGCCTGGTATAGAGGTTCTGGATGGCAGGGAGCTCGGCCCAAGTGATGTACTGGGCCGTACGCACTACCCTCTGTTGTGGTCAGATGCCAAGCAGTTGCCATACCAAACGGTGATGTAGCCAGTCAAGATGCTCTCAATGATGCAGCTGTAGAATTTTTTGAGGATTTGAGGGCCCATGACAAATCCTTTCAGCGATCCAAACATCTCTCTCTCTCTGTGTGTGTGTACAGATGACAAGCAGCCCATGAGAAGTGCTTCATTTAGCTTTTATTTACCACAACACAGAGAAGCTTTTCCTATCCGTTACAGCCCCGCCCACTTCGCCATTCACACCCGTGTCCGATTCGCTGGCACCACAAAGCCCCGCCCCCTAAGGACACCACAATTGAAGGAACTTTCCAGGTCGCTATTAATCACTGAAATGAAAGCTAGACAGTTAGGGAGCATGGATAGAGGACTAAGTTTAAACGATGGATAGAGGACTATGTTTTGCAAATTTTGAGGGCAAGGAAATATAACCAAATAACCAAATATAGCCCTCCGGACCTCGATGAAGACTGAATGCGGCCCCCAGGGCAAAATGACTTTGACACCTCTGTTCTGAAGCCTTGTCAATTTCTTTTACAGTGGCACCATTTCAAAATGCATCCTCTGTGATCCATAAGTGTTCACATCGATTTAAACGACTCCAACAGCAATCCAAACATCTCCCACATCCACAGATATAAATGGTGTTCATAGTGATTCAGATAGACGGAGCCTTTAAGCGACTGAAATATAAAACAGCCTGATAACGTTGACAAGCATGCAGGGGCGGGTGACTGTTGGAAGAGGGGTGGACGATGTCACTAGTAACAGTAAATACTGCTGCTCTGAATATATAATGGCCCAATAACCTCAGTGACCATTTGAACAAATGACAGTGACGTCATGACCCTTGCTATAGTAATAGCTGTGAGTCATCAACTGGAGTAGTGTGTAAAAAATAGAACAGGGTCTGCGTCTCAAATGGCACCCTAAGTCTGGTCAAAAGTACTGCACTATAAAGGGAAGAGGGGGCCATTTGGGAGGCATGCTGTATCTGTGATTGCGTTAGGAGTTGTAGACTCATATCCACTGAGGCAAAACCCTGTGGTGTTGATTGACACATGACGTCGGCATAAGTGGCCTCTGGTGGCCAGTATAGATGATTGGTCATTACACTGTTCCAGGCATCATCAAACGGAGGATTGTGACTGTGGTCTGATCTGTGTAGCTGAGTATTAGTGAAGGTCTTTCTTCATATGTCACCAGTTAACCTGTCTGGGCTAGGGGGCAGTATTTTCACGGCCGGATGAAAAACATACCCAATTTAAACAGGTTACTACTCTGGCCCAGAAACTAGAATATGCATATAATTAGTTGATTTGGATAGAAAACACTCTGAAGTTTCTAAAACTGTTTGAATGGTGTCTGTGAGTATAACAGAACACATATGGCAGGCAAAAACCTGCGAAAATTCCAAGCAGGAGGTGGAAAGTCTGAGAATTGTAGTTCTTCTTTTGATTCTCTATCGAAGCTACAGTGTCTGTGGGGGGCGTTGCACTTCCTAAGGCTTCCATTAGCTGTCTAAAGCCTTCAGAAAGTGGTTTGAGCATTTTCCTGTCACTGGGCAGAGTATAGGAGCTCAGTTACTGAGTGGTCTGCCTGGGAACAAAGGGATTGGATATGCGCGGTCACGCGAGCACGCTGTTCCTTCTTTTTCTTCTTGAATGAATATGCTTTTTTCCGGTTGGAATATTATCGCAATTTTACATTAAAAATACCATAAAGATTGATTTTAAACAGTGTTTGACATGCTTCTAAGTACGGTAATGGAACATTTTGACTTTTCGTCTCTCGTTCCGCGCTCGCACTTTATGCCTGTCGATAAGTGATCTGTACGCACGAACAAAACGGAGGTATTTGTACATAAATATGGATTATTTCGAACAAAAACAACATTTCTTGTGGAAGTAGCAGTCCTGGGAGTGCATTCTGACGAAGATCAGCAAAGGTAAGAGAATATTTCTAATACTAATTCTGAGTTTAGGTTGCCCCGAACTTGGCGGGTGTCTGAATAGCTCACCGTGATGGCTGAGCTATGTACTCAGAATATTGAAAAATGTGCTTTCTCCGTAAAGCTATTTTAAAATCTGACACAGCGGTTGCATCCAGAAGTAGTCTATCAATAATTCTTTAAATAATTGTTATATATTTTGTCAACGTTTATGATGAGTATTTTTGTAAATTGATGTGCACATTCACCGGACATTTTGGTGGGAATACATTTTCTGAACATCACGCGCCAATGTAAAATGCTGTTTTTGGATATAAATATGAACTTTATCGAACAAAACATACTTGTATTGTGTAACATAATGTCCTAGGAGTGTCATCTGATGAAGATAGTGCTTTATTTAGCTGTGTTTTGGGTTTTATTGACACATGTCCTTACTTGGAAAATGGCTGTGTGATTATTTTTGTCTATGTACTCTCCTAACATAATCTAATGTTTTGCTTTCGCTGTAAAGCCTTTTTGAAATCGGACAATGTGGTTACATCAAGTAGAAGTGTATATTTAAAATGGTGTAAAATAGTTGTATGTTTGAGAAAGCTGAATTATGACATTTTGTTGTTTTTGAATTTGCCGCCCTGATATTTCACTGGCTGTGTCCCGCAGGTGGGACTAGCGTCTATGGGCTAGCGTCCCACCTAGTCCATAGAAGTTAAACTTGCGTTATATTTGATCCAACAAATGTCTAAAACACCAAACCCAGGACAGAGTATAATCCCTTGTTTTCTGAAACAAAGATCGCATTAGGCAAGAACAAACCGTGAGAGGACATTCAGGTTATTTTTGATGGCTGTACATTGTGTCCAGCCCCTGTGCCATATAGATGTGCAGCACACTTATTTTTATTTCCTTTTCATCATTTGTCCAAATTGAAAAAGTATTTTTTCCATCTCTGAATCATCAGTATTGTAGCGTAATTTTTATGGTTTGAATTTCGCTCCCATCCCCTCCCTTCATGTCTCCTGCCCCCTGTGTGCAGTATAACACAGGTGAAGGAGGTCCTTTCCCAGCCAACTGGAAGCCAAGCCAGATGTAGTACTTGTAGTTCAGCTCAGGTGTGCTGGGCCTGAGGTACCGCCAGGAGGCAGCCAGAGAGTCCTTGCTCAGATGTGCTCCAGTGTGCTGAGAGGACCAGTGTGCTGAGAAATCCAGTGTGCTGAGAGGACCAGTGTGCTGAGAGGACCAGTGTGCTGAGAGGACCAGTGTGCTGAGAGGACCAGTGTGCTGGGAGGACCAGTGTTCTGAGAAGTCCAGTGTGCCGAGAGGTCCAGTGTGCTGAGAGGTCCAGTGTGCCGAGAGGTCCAGTGTGACGAGAGGTCCAGTGTGCTGAGAGGACCAGTGTGCTGAGACGACCAGTGTGCTGAGAGGACCAGTGTGCTGGGAGGTCCAGTGTGCTGAGAGGACCAGTGTGCTGAGAGGACCAGTGTGCTGGGAGGTCCAGTGTGCTGAGAGGACCAGTGTGCTGAGAGGACCAGTGTGCTGAGAGGTCCAGTGTGCTGAGAGGACCAATGTGCTGAGAGGTCCAGTGTGCTGGGAGGACCAGTGTGCTGAGAGGACCAATGTGCTGAGAGGACCAATGTGCTGAGAGGACCAATGTGCTGAGAGGTCCAGTGTGCTGGGAGGACCAATGTGCTGAGAGGACCAATGTGCTGAGAGGTCCAGTGTGCTGGGAGGTCCAGTGTGCTGGGAGGTCCAGTGGAAGAGAATGGTCAGACATGGTCATTATGGACCTATCCTCTCGGCAGGAGATGGTTTCAATGAAGACGAGTCATTGACCCTGAAGATGGACGGTCATGGCTCATGTATCCATGCTCAGGTGTGGCTGGCCTGAGGTCCTGTACAGCTCAGAACCCTGGCAATGATCTCGATAAAGGACAGTCATTGCCCTGATAATTGGTACTCAGGCTGAGGCCATGGCTCATGTATCTTATCCATACTCAGGTATGCCGGGCCCAAGGTCCAGTCCAGTACAGGTCAGGAGCATGGCTATGACCCGGTCATGGTGGACCATGGTGTTCTCAACAGCTGAGGATCTTGATGAAGGCGCGTCTGAATTCGATGTTGAAGGTGGTGTATATGACGGGGTTGAGGGCACTGTTGACGTAGCCCAGCCAGGTGAAGGCGCTGTAGAGCTCTGGGGGAATACGACACGTTCTGCAGTGAGTGTTCAGGATGTGAGTCACGAAGAACGGCAGCCAGCAGATCAGGAACACCCCTGGAAAATGGAACGAGAGAAGGATGGAGAGAGAGGGGGAGACAGAACAAGAGATCAAGTGTGACAGAGGGAGAGAGAGAGGGAGCATGATGGAGGGAGAGAGAGGGGGAGACAGAACAAGAGATCAAGCGTGACAGGGAGAGAGAGAGAGGGAGCATGACGGCAGGAGAGAGAGGGGGAGACAGAACAAGAGATCAAGCGTGACAGGGAGAGAGAGAGAGGGAGCATGATGGAGGGAGAGAGAGGGGGAGACAGAACAAGAGATCAAGCGTGACAGGGAGAGAGAGAGAGGGAGCATGACGGCAGGAGAGAGAGGGGGAGACAGAACAAGAGATCAAGCGTGACAGGGAGAGAGAGAGAGGGAGCATGATGGAGGGAGAGAGAGAGGGAGACAGAACAAGAGATCAAGCTTGACAGAGGGAGAGAGAGAGAGAGCATGGCAGAGAGTGAAAGAGTAAAAGTAAAAGAGAGAGGGAGTACATTAGTAACATTAATAATAACAATAATAATATGTTTTAACACACATCAACTTCAACACCCTAGCAGAATTCCAAGTAGATCAATACCCCTATAGATGTGTTATGTTGTAGGATCTTAATTTGACCAGTTTTGTCACAGGAGTAAAATAATCCTGCAGCAGGAGGATTTGAATATTCTCATAAAATTGATCATATAAAATGGGAAATTTGTTTTGATAGGCTACACTAGGCTATATTTTAGTTGTAGCATGAGGCTGCATTTCGGATACACTTGTATGTCGTAATGGAAATCAATATCTATCTTGTGTTATTAAGTTATATGAAAGGACAGTTGTTGATGTGTATGGCTGCATTTCAGATTAAAAAAAAATACATTTGAATGTCGCAGTAGTAGAACCTACATTAGCAGGACATTTATTCTGCTTGGTGCTTCAGCATTTGAGCGAGAGAGAAAGAGAACTGCAGGTTTTCAGTGAATTTATGTAAATCACTTGGTTCATTTGAATTTTCTGCTGCGCAGGAAGATTCTTAGCAACAACAGAGTGATCAAATTAAGATATGATATCTGTAGATTTTGAAGAATCAGATAGATTTAAGCAGTGTAGTACTTGGCTCGCTTACACCTTCTCATAGTTTCAGATCCACAGGAGTTCTTAGAGTGTAGAGTGTTGGAGGGGGAGTTCTTAGATGGTAGAGGCAAAGATTTGTATAAGTAAACCAAGATAGACCACAGCCTGTCGTTTCCAATGGGAACAAATGAGTCATAGTGTGCAAAATAAGCAAGGAGGTGGGCAGAGCCAAACACGAGCTAGCGAGATCCTATTGGCCCGTTCTAACACACGTGTATATTTCCGTTAGAGAACGCCTACTCTGTGAAGTGCACATGTGCAATAACTGACTTCGCCTTGGCACTCCTTCTAAACAACGCTAAACAAGTCTACAAAACTTAGTCCACTCTGTTCATAGCATATTCTAGTTTTGGGAGCAGAAAACTGTATTGAGATCAAATGTTTTATCGATGAGAACATTTGCAGAATGTCGGACATCTCCTTCCATCTTCTCCCACTGCCGGCCACTGGCCTTCCTCTCACTGCCATATATGGTAGTGAGTGGAAATGCCAAGCGGATGCTTCACATTTATACATACGGTGAAATATCTGTCTCATTGTTCTAGCTGTGGTAGAGGGGTGGGAGGAGGGTGTGCTTAGAGGGTAGAGGGTTGGGTGGAGGGTGTGCTTAGAGGGTAGAGGGGTGGGAGGAGGGTGTGCTTAGAGGGTAGAGGGGTGGGAGGAGGGTGTGCTTAGAGGGTAGAGGGTTGGGTGGGGGGTGTGCTTAGAGGGTAGAGGGGTGGGAGGAGGGTGTGCTTAGAGGGTAGAGGGTTGGGTGGGGGGTGTGCTTAGAGGGTAGAGGGTAGGGTGGAGGGTGTGCTTAGAGGGTAGAGGGTTGGGAGGAGGGTGTGCTTAGAGAGGTAGAGGGGTGGGAGGAGGGTGTGCTTAGAGGGGTAGAGGGTTGGGTGGGGGGTGTGCTTAGAGGGTAGAGGGTAGGGTGGAGGGTGTGCTTAGAGGGTAGAGGGTTGGGAGGAGGGTGTGCTTAGAGAGGTAGAGGGGTGGGAGGAGGGTGTGCTTAGAGGGGTAGAGGGTTGGGTGGGGGGTGTGCTTAGAGAGTAGAGGGTTGGGAGGAGGGTGTGCTTAGAGGGGTAGAGGGGTGGGAGGAGGGTGTGCTTAGAGGGGTAGAGGGGTGGGAGGAGGGTGTGCTTAGAGGGTAGAGGGGTGGGAGGAGGGTGTGCTTAGAGGGTAGAGGGTTGGAGGGGGTGGTTAGAGGGTTGGGGGGAGGGTGTGCTTAGAGGGTAGAGAGTTGAGAGGAGAGTGTGCTTAGAGAGGTAGAGGGATGGGAGGAGGGTGTGCTTAGAGAGGTAGAGGGGTGGGAGGAGGGTGTGCTTAGAGGGGTAGAGGGTTGGGAGGAGGGTGTGCTTAGAGAGGTAGAGGGGTGGGAGGAGGGTGTGCTTAGAGGGTAGAGGGGTGGAGGGGGTGGTTAGAGGGTTGGGGGGAGGGTGTGCTTAGAGGGTAGAGAGTTGAGAGGAGAGTGTGCTTAGAGGGTAGAGGGGTGGGGGGGGTGCTTAGAGCAGGGCTGTCAAACTATCAGCGCACAGGCCATATTGAAAAAAATAACGAATTTGTGGGCCAGACATAGCTTATTATGTTTGTTTTTACAAACAAGGTGCATACAACTGGCCCAAACTGGCTGTTGTTTTGTTTGGACAAATATGTCCCTTTATAATGTCCACTGATGTATATAGGATGCTGTATATAGCATTGTAACATATTAAAAGAGAGAAATCATTTGTCCAGCCTTTGCTGCTATGCTTGTGACAACAATTTTGGACCCCCTTGTGGCCCCCCTAAATGTGCAGTATGAAATAATTTTTACACAACAAATTTTTGCTATCGTTCTTTTTTTACATCTGTTATTAGACAGTGGCAACGATGATGATTATGAATATGGTATTTTGCCTGCTAATGCCTGCAATGCAGTGAAGAAAACAATATGACAACAATAACGTCTAATGTAACTGGCCCCTCTAACAGTACAACTAGCCCCAGCTTGGCCCCCCCCCAGTTGAAATGGTCTAGAACAGCCACTGGCTTGCAGATGTGCATAATATGCTTCAACCCTAATCAAAAAGTTTAATGAAAAAAAAACGAACAGTAACTTTAAAATGTAAAACCTGTTTTTTTATTTTGTCGCACTGCATGGATCACGGGTGCAGTTGAGTGCAGCATTACTACGTGGGACACTCAACATGTATAGTAGTTGAGGAGCCAGCCTAGGCTATTGCTCAAATGTTGCTGTAATAGG
Organism: Salmo trutta; assembly: GCF_901001165.1. Classification (NCBI taxonomy): domain Eukaryota; kingdom Metazoa; phylum Chordata; class Actinopteri; order Salmoniformes; family Salmonidae; genus Salmo; species Salmo trutta. Next base: position 13,617,845 of record NC_042962.1, on the reverse strand, counting down.
CCTACATGTTTCTCATTTGTATTGTGTCTTGTTGCAGGTTTCGTTTTTTGGTTATTCATTGTCAAGCTTTAAAAACTGAAGGCAGACTGCAACATTTTAGTAGCCTTGTTACGACTGGCATGTGTCTGAACACTTTCCCTCTGCTGCGCGCTGTAAACCGGACACGAACTGCGCAATTGACGCTGAATTCAGCAAAGTGAGCGCATCAGGTTGTAATTTCATAAAGTAGATGACTCAACTTATTTATACTGGCAGTCGCTTGTGTGGCCTATTCTCCTTTAGTAGTAACTTATGCTCGCATCTGAATAATCCTTGATCTTATAACTTTTTGACTACCAATATGACATTTTCTGTAGGCAACAGCAATGACCCGTTGGAACCGAAACTTGGCACGGACATTTAGCCTACAACACGTTTTAACTTTCGGTCCGGTAGAAGATTCGGCCAGTGCTATTAGTGATGATATGATACAGCGCACTGACTGGCTCTTGTGTGCGTGGGTCTGGGAGGAGGGGTGTGTGTGTGTGTGTGTGTGTGGCGATGCACTGCCATTTGGCGTGCAGTACGTTGGCAGTGCTTGCTGTGACTTGTAGTGCAGCGCAAAGCGTGCGGTGGGCATGGAAGCGGGCCGAGCTGAATTGACAACACAAATCATTGTGCAGACTGGATAGAAATAGAAATGTGTCACCGGCCAGATCCGGCTTGGGGGCCATGTGTTTAGGGTTGGGAGGGGGTTCTTAGAGGGTTGGGGGGGTTCTTAGAGGGTTGGGGGGAGTTCTTAGAGGGTTAGGGGGAGTTCTTAGAGGGTTAGGGGGAGGGAGTGCTTAGGGTAGTGGGCTGGGGGGGTTCTTAGAGGGCTGGGGGGAAGTGCTTAGGGTAGTGGGCTGGGGGGAGGGAGTGCTTAGGGTAGTGGGCTGGGGGGGGAGTGCTTAGGGTAGTGGGCTGGGGGGGGTTCTTAGAGGGCTGGGGGGAGGGAGTGCTTAGGGTAGAGGGCTGGGGGGGGCGTTGGAGGGGAGTGAGTGCTTAGAGGGTAGAGGGCTGGGATGAGGCTAAGGGTCGATGTGGAATTTAGAAAGTGTCTCCCCCACAGTTCAAAGACCAATCCAATTCTCTCATGGCCAGAGAAGCTAGGGAGTGTGTGAGGCCGAGGACATCTGGTGTGTGTGTGTGTGTGTGTGTGTGTGTGTGTGTGTGTGTGCGTGCGTGCGTGCGTGCGTGCGTGTGTGTGTGTGATTCCTCTGTCTCATTAAGTAGACACCTCTGATTAGCTTCAGTGTCACTCAGAAGGGCCTGAACTCACCAACATGTCAGCTCTCACAGTGAACAGCCTGGACCAATGGCCGTCAACACCACCGCTAATCATTACTGTGTGTGTGTGTGTGTGTGTGTGTGTGTGTGTGTGTGTGTGTGTGTGTGTGTGTGTGTGTGTGTGTGTGTGTGTGTGTGTGTGTGTGTGTGTGTGTGTGTGTGTGTGTGTGTGTGTGTGTGTGTGTGTGTGTGTGTGTGTGTGTGTGTGTGTGTGTGAAAAAGAGATGTTTGGTAGCAGGTGTTTGGTCTCATAGAGTGGATATCTATCTTTGGATCCACCCATCCAATTTACATTTGAGCTCGCCAATGGTTTGTTCTGATTGACTAAAGACTCACTAAAGCTGCAGACTAGCTAGTGCTAGGCACCCAGCAGTGAAGAGAATGAATTGTAACTGATATCCCACATAGGCAATATATTGGCTTTGTAGTGCACTGCAGACATTGCTCTATTGTGCTGTAGAGTATAATGGTGTTATAATGGCGGTAATAGATCTGCGAGGGAAAGTGATTCTGTCCTCTGATTCCCATGGCCGTAACCTTAGTACTGTACAACAGTGTTCACAGTCTATCATCCCCCACACTGTTGAAATAGAAAGACTCAAAACACCATCGTTGTGTCGTAAAACCATGAAAAGTAGTGCATCTAAACTGACATCTGGTGTTATGATACAATGAATGTACTTCAAAACAGAATGGAAGTACTCTGAAACACCCAAAGTGGCTCTTCAATCTGAGTCAGTGTTTTTTAGAGAGTGTTGTGAAATCCCTTTCTGGTGTTTCAGTGCATGTAAAAGGCAGCACAAAAACACTAAAATAAATGTCTCTCATACAATCCAATGCTTTTAAATTACATATGATTTATAGCATAAATATTGAATGATTGTAAGTATGGAATGTTCTGTCAATATTTTCATTATGAAGAAGACACTGGGATGTATGCTTTTCCTAAGGTAGACTTTGTGAGATTATAAATCATGTTACAATCAAAATGTTTAGGGCTATGGAAGTTATAGCAGAGGTAACACTTATAAAGTGGGCCTTCATCACTGGTATTGTTGTGAGAAGGTGGATGTGAACCCGGTTATCCTGCTTGTCAAAACCCTGCCTTAGTCCACTCAGCCAGTCTTCCGGGTTCCGCACAACTAAACTGGTGTGCTGAACCACACAACTAAACTGGTGTGCTGAACCGCACAACTAAACTGGTGTGCTGAACCGCACAACTAAACTGGTGTGCTGAACCACACTTGTTACACTGAGCACATGGGGCTTCATTCAGACTTGACATAAGTAGACTTAACATGGACTCAATAAATGTTTTACTAACGTCAATTTTTATTTATTTATTCATTCCACACGTTAAATCAACTCATCTCAAGTCTAAAAAGGGCCTAGGGAGAATTTTCATTTGTGAAATTCCCCCATTATTTTTTCAGACCTTCATATCAGAAGAGAAATGTATAGATTAAAGGCAAAATGTGAACTTCAGACATTGTGCTTCTGTAGTGTTCAGAATTCCCCCAGTCTGAGGCATGGAGGAAGATGGAGGGCATTCACGGCAGGTTTGCCCTCTAGCATGGTCAAGTACAAAAACAAGTTTGCAGGCACCTCCCCTGTATTTAGGTCCTTCACCAACTCAGACAGGCGAGAGTACACCAAATGCTCAGCTGAAACAACCCAAGAAAGCATGGGTCAATGAAAACGTGAGCACAAAATGTTATCACATTGAAGAACGAAGCAGAAAAGGAATTCAGTCAAATAAAAACATTAGGTTTGTGTAACATTTCGGCCATGGGCATCCCGGGTGGCGCAGTGGTCTAATGTGATGACATTTTGTGCTCACGTTTTCATTGACCCATGCTTTCTTGGGTTGTTTCAGCTGAGCATTTGGTGTGCTCTCACCTGTGCCACCAGAGATTCTGGGTTCAAGCCCAGGCTCTGCCGCAGCTGGCCGCGACCAGGAGGCCCATGGGGCGACGCACAATTGGCCCAGCGTCGTCCAGGTTAGGGAGGGTTTGGCCGGCAGGGATATCCTTGTCTCATCGCGCACTAGTGACTCCTGTGGCGGGCCGGGTGCAGTGCACTCTGACCAGGTCGCCAGGTGTACGGTGTTTCCTCTGACACATTGGTGCGGCTGGCTTCCGGGTTGGATGTGCGTTGTGTCAAGAAGCAGTGTGGCTTGGTTGGGTTGTGTTTCGGGGGACGCATGGCTCTCGACCTTCGCCTCTCCCGAGTCCGTACGGGAGTTGCAGCGATGAGATAAGACAGTAACTACTACCAATTGGATACCACGAAATTGGGGAGAAAAAGGGGTAAAATGATTTTTTTTTTAAACAAAAAAAACAAAACCTTTTCGGCCACAAATGCTAATAGTCCAAGTAAAACAGCTACATTGATCTTGATGCTACATGTACTGTAGTTAACTGACACATAATGTATTTGCACCTTTCGTGCACTTTTTTTTAATGCAAACGAAGGCCTGCTTTTTAGTTAATACTAGCTTCGTGAGTTGTATCTACTGTTTTGATGTATACCCCACATGCTATATGCTAAACTAATTAGCCACTGCCATTTTAGCCTGCTCTAGCTTTGGCCTACCGCATCCTACTTGACATTCATATTGGTATCTTGACGCTATATTTGCATAGCTTAATCACATATTATTTTTACATATTGTTATTTATATTTAACTGTATTAATATTATAGCATTTGATATCCTAATTATGCATTCATGTACATTCATTATTGCTTGTCATTATTATTAGCCATCTCTGTTTCCCTGCAGAAAATCACCAGCTGGCCAATCCTAACCACAGCCAGGATCACAGACTAATGCCAACTCAACTGTCAATCATATCCTCTAACTCAACTGTACTGTGATTCAATTCATCTGTACAACCTTCCATGTACCATCACCTTAATATAAAGACTCAGGTCTGGACATTATCATAATGGATGACTGGTGGATTGCATTGAGACGGGGCTGAAGTTTTGTATGACTGCTCCTGCTAACATTAGCAGTCATTGCCTGTATTTTTTAATTCCATGAATGTGAAATATAATGTCACATTTCTGTTGATTTTGGAAGAATATGATAAATACCTTACAGATCAATGTAAAAATGTTAAAGACCTGTTAATGGTTTGTTGCCATTTGATCATTTGCTAATAAGAAAGCATTTGAAGCTTCAATCTCGTCTTGAAAAACACATTTTGTACTCATTATTATCCTGGACAAACGTATTAACAAAACTGTATTTTCTCGTGTCCTTTGTTTGAGCATAATACTGTCCATTTGACCTTTTGGAATTACTGATGAGGCGTTTATCAGCACACCATATAAAAGCAGGGACTCCCATTCACAGTATTTGGAAACACCAGAAGAAGGGATCTAATTCTGCACTAGACAGGACTCGAAACACCAGAAGAAGGGATCTAATTCTGCACTAGACAGGACTCGAAACACCAGGAGAAGGGATCTAATTTTGCACTAGTCAGGACTCGAAACACCAGAAGAAGGAATCTAATTCTGCACTAGACAGGACTCGAAACACCAGGAGAAGGGATCTAATTTTGCAGTAGTCAGGACTCGAAACACCAGAAGAAGGAATCTAATTCTGCACTAGACAGGACTCGAAACACCAGGAGAAGGGATCTAATTTTGCACTAGTCAGGACTCGAAACACCAGAAGAAGGAATCTAATTCTGCACTAGACAGGACTCGAAACACCAGGAGAAGGGATCTAATTTTGCACTAGTCAGGACTCAAAACACCAGAAGAAGGGTTCTAATTCTGCACTAGACAGGACTCGAAACACCAGAAGAAGGGGTCTAATTCTGCACTAGACAGGACTCAAAACACCAGAAGAAGGGGTCTAGTTCTGCACTAGACAGGACTCGAAACGCCAGTGTTTTCAACCTTTTCTGCATTAGTGTTCCCAGTCCCTGGCAAGGTGTTGCGCAACTCTTGATTAAGTGGTGTTACAACACACCATGTCATGTTTCAGAACACCTCAGGATGAATGTTTCAGTACACCTTAAATCTGTCCCAATACCCTCAGAACCATGTGTTTCAATACTCCAGAAAAGTCAAAGTTTCGTTTCTAAGGTGGTGGCAGCTCAGTTGCCAATAGTATTTGTGTTATAGAGCACTACATTTTAACAGTGCACTACCATTTGACCTTTTTGTTAAAAAAAATACATAATCACTCACTAGATCCCTAAAGTGCATTCCATCAATGCACATCACAAGAGGTTGGTGGCACCTTAATTGGGGAGGACGGGCTCTAGGTAATTACTGCCCAGGAATGGTATCAAACATATGGTTTCCATGCCATTCCCTTTGCTCCATTCCGGCCATTATTATGAGCCGTTCTCCCCTCAGCAGCCTCACTGATGCACATGTAATGTCCTTTAGCAATAGCTTAACAATTTTTTTTCTATGTTCTACTAATTACTGGTCCATTCTCATGGTCAACGTGTTCTCAGTCAAATCACATGGTAGAGTTAATAGAGCTAAGTACATTATACAGATGGTGATAGGCCTAATACAAACAGTAGTGCTACTCACCAAGCACAATGGCCAGCATCTGCGTAGCCTTCTTCTCCCTGTTCTGCATGCTCCTGACTCGATGTTGTTGTTGGCTGGTCAGGGACTGGGAGTGGGGGGCGGGACGGAGTACCGTGTGAATGCGTCCATTGGACAGCTCCTTGACCTCGCAGCTCCTCTGCACAGGAATACTCTCTTTCTCTTTGGCCACCTCTTCCTCGGCGCGGTCGTGCTCAGTGTGGCAGCAGGAGGCGTGGCTGATGCTGCAGTAGTCCTGGATGTCCACCGGGGGCAGCAGAGTGTTCTCCACAGGGGCCATCCGGGGACGCTTACGCCGCAGACACCCTGACAGGAGGTGAGCTTTAGGGGGCCCTGCCGGCTCTATACTCTCCTGAAAGGAACACAGTCAGTCACATCTGAAGGTGCTGAGCAATGACCTTACTGTTGATCCGGTCCATAGGCAAGAATACTGTTGATCTGGTCCATAGACAACCTTACGGTTGATCAAATCAAATGTTATTTGTCACATGCGCCGAATACAACAGGTGTAGACTTTACAGTGAAATGCTTACTTACAAGCCCTTAACCAACCATGCAGTTTTAAGAAAATACCTAAAAAAAAGTAAGAGCTAAGAATAACAAATAATTAAAGAGCAGCAGTAAAATAACAATAGTGGGGCTATATACAGGGGGTACCGCTACAGAGTCAATGTGCGGGGGCACCGGTGTTGAGGTAATATGTACATGTAGATAGAGTTATTAAAATGACTATGCAGCGTAGAAGGGCGGGGGGGGGGGGGCAATGCAAATAGTCTGGGTAGCCATTTGATTAGATGTTCAGGAGTCTTATGGCTTGGGGGTAGAAGCTGTTTAGAAGCCTCTTGGACCTAGACTTGGCCCTCTGGTACCGCTTGCCGTGTGGTAGAAGAGAGAACAGTCTATGACTAGGGTAGCTGGAGTCTTTGACAATTTTTAGGGCCTTCCTCTGACACCGCCTGGTATAGAGGTCCTGGATGGCAGGAAGCTTGGCGTACGCACTACCCTCTGTAGTGTCTTACGGTTGGAGGCCGAGTAGTTGCCATACCAGGCAGTGATGCAACCCATCAGGATGCTCTCGATGGTGCAGCTGTAAAACTTTTTGAGGATCTGAGGACCCATGCCAAATCTTTTCAGTCTCCTGAGGGGGAATAGGTTTTGTCGTGCCCTCTTCACGACTGTCTTGGTGTGCTTGGACCATGTTAGTTTGTTGGTGATGTGGACACCAAGGAACTTGAAGCTCTCAACCTGCTCCACTACAGCCCTGTCGATGAAAATGGGGGCGTGCTCGGTCCTCCTTTTCCTGTAGTCCTCAATCAACTCCTTTGTCTTGATCACATTGAGGGAGAGGTTGTTGTCCTTGCACCACACGGTCAGGTCTCTGACTGCCTCCCTATAGGCTGTCTCATCGTTGTCGGTGACCCACTGTTGTGTCATCGGCAAACTTAATGATGGTGTTGGAGTTGTGCCTGGCCATGCAGTCATGAGTGAAGAGGGAGTACAGGAGGGAACTGAGCATACACCTTTGAGGGGGCTCAAGTGTTGAGGATCAGCGTGGCAGATGTGTTGTTACCTAGCCTCACCACCTGGGGGCGGCCCATCAGGAAGTCCAGGATCCAGTTGCAGAGGGAAGTGTTTAGTCCCAGGGTGCTTATCTTAGTGATGAGCTTTGAGGGCACTACGGTGTTGAACGCTGAGCTGTAGTCAATGAATAGCATTCTCACATAGGTGTTCCTTTTGTCCAGGTGGGAAAGGGCAGTGCGGAGTGCAATAGAGATTGGATCTGTGGATCTGTTGGGGCGGTATGCAAATTGGAGTGGGTCTAGGGTTTCTGGGATAAGGGTGTTGATGTGAGCCATGACCAGCCTTTCAAAGCACTTCATGGCTACAGACGTGAGTGCTATGGGTCGATAGTCACTTAGGCAGGTTATTTAGGCAGTTATAGTCAATGAACTAATCACTGATCATAATCTTGATGTGATTGGCCTGACTGAAACATGGCTTAAGCCTGATGAATTTACTGTGTTAAATGAGGCCTCACCTCCTGGTTACACTAGTGACCATATCCCCCGTGCATCCCGCAAAGGCGGAGGTGTTGCTAACATTTACGATAGCAAATTTCAATTTACAAAAAAAACTATGACGTTTTCGTCTTTTGAGCTTCTAGTGATGAAATCTATGCAGCCTACTCAATCACTTTTTATAGCTACTGTTTACAGGCCTCCTGGCCATATACAGCATTCCTCACTGAGATCCCTGAATTCCTATCGGACATTGTAGTCATAGCAGATAGTATTCTAATTTTTGGTGACTTTAACATTCACATGGAAAAGTCCACAGACCCACTCCAAAAGGCTTTTGGAGCCATCATCGACTCAGTGGGTTTTGTCCAACATGTCTCTGGACCTACTCACTGCCACAGTCATACTCTGGACCTAGTTTTGTCCCGTGGAATAAATGTTGTGGATCTTAATGTTTTTCCTCATAATCCTGGACTATCGGACCACCATTTTATTACGTTTGCAATCACAACAAATAATCTGCTCAGACCCCAACCAAAGAGCATCAAAAGTCGTGCTATAAATTCTCAGACAACCCAAAGATTCCTTGATGCCCTTCCAGACTCACTCTGCCTACCCAAGGACATCAGAGGACAAAACTCAGTTAACCACCTGAGGAACTCAATTTAACCTTGTGCAATACCCTAGATGCAGTTGCACCCCTAAAAACTAAAAACATTTGTCATAAGAAACTAGCTCCCTGGTATACAGAAAATACACGAGCTCTGAAGCAAGCTTCCAGAAAATTGGAACGGAAATGGCGCCACACCAAACTGGAAGTCTTCTGACTAGCTTGGAAAGACAGTACCGTGCAGTATCGAAGAGCCCTATCATCCTATTTTTCCAACTTAATTGAGGAAAATAAGAACAATCCGAAATTTCTTTTTGATACTGTTGCAAAGCTAACTAAAAAGCAGCATTCCCCAAGAGAGGATGGCTTTCACTTCAGCAGTAATAAATTCATGAACTTCTTTGAGGAAAAGACCATGATCATTAGAAAGCAAATTACGGACTCCTCTTTAAATCTGCGTATTCCTCCAAAGCTCCGTTGTCCTGAGTCTGCACAACTCTGCCAGGACCTAGGATCAAGGGAGACTCTAAAGTGTTTTAGTACTATATCTCTTGACACAATGATGAAAATAATCATGGCCTCTAAACCTTCAAGCTGCATACTGGACCCTATTCCAACTAAACAACTAAAAGAGCTGCTTCCTGTGCTTGGCCCTCCTATGTTGAACATAATAAACGGCTCTCTATCCACTGGATGTGTACCAAACTCACTAAAAGTGGCAGTAATAAAGCCTCTCTTGAAAAAGCCAAATCTTGACCCAGAAAATATTTTAAAAAACTATCGGCCTAAATCGAATCTTCCATTCCTCTCATTTTTTTGGGAAAAAGGTGTTACGCAGCAACTCACTGCCTTCCTGAAGACAAACAATGTATACGAAACGTTTCAGTCTGGTTTTAGACCCCATCATAGCACTGAGACTGCACTTGTGAAGGTGGTAAATGACCTTTTAATGGCGTCAGACTGAGGCTCTGCATCTGTCCTCGTGCTCCTAGATCTTAGTGCTGCTTTTGATACCATCGATCACCACATTCTTTTGGAGAGATTGGAAACCCAAATTGGTCTACACGGACAAGTTCTGGCCTGGTTTAGATCATATCTGTCGGAAAGATATCAGTTTGTCTCTGTGAATAGTTTGTCCTCTGACAAATCAACTATAAATTTCGGTGTTCCTCAAGGTTCCATTTTAGGACTACTATTGTTTTCACTATATATTTTACCTCTTGGGGATGTCATTCGAAAACATAATGTTCAATTTCACTGCTATGCGGATGACACACAGCTGTACATTTCAATGAAACATGGTGAAGCCCCAAAATTGCCCTCGCTAGAAGCCTGTGTTTCAGACATAAGGAAGTGGATGGCTGCAAACGTTCTACTTTTAAACTCGGACAAAACAGAGATGCTTGTTCTAGGTCCCAAGAAACAAAGAGATCTTCTGTTGAATCTGACAATTAATCTTGATGGTTGTACAGTCGTCTCAAATAAAACTGTGAAGGACCTCGGCATTGCTCTGGACCCTAATCTCTCTTTTGAAGAACATATCAAGACTGTTTCAAGGACAGCTTTTATCCATCTATGTAACATTGCAAAAATCTGAAACCTTCTGTCCAAAAATTATGCAGTAAAATTCATCCATGCTTTTGTTACTTCTAGGTTGGACTACTGCAATGCTCTACTTTCCGGCTACCCGGATAAAGCACTAAATAAACTTCAGTTAGAGCTAAATACGGCTGCTAGAATCCTGACTAGAACCAAAACATTTGATCATATTACTCCAGTGCTAGCCTCCCTACACTGGCTTCCTGTCAAGGCAAGGGCTGATTTCAAGGTTTTACTGCTAACCTACAAAGCATTACATGGGCTTGCGCCTACCCATCTTTCCGATTTGGTCCTGCCGTACATACATACACGTACGCTACGGTCACAAGACGCAGGCCTCCTAATTGTCCCTAGAATTTCTAAGCAAACAGCTGGAGGCAGGGCTTTCTCCTATAGAGCTCAATTTTTATAGAATGGTCTGCCTACCCATGTGAGAGACGCAGACTCGGTCTCAACCTTTAAGTCTTTACTGAAGACTCATCTCTTCAGTAGGTCCTATGATTGAGTGTAGTCTGGCCCAGGAGTGTGAAGGTGAACGGAAAGGCTCTGGAGCAACGAACCGCCCTTGCTGTCTCTGCCTGGCCGGTTCCCCTCTCTCCACTGGGATTCTCTGCCTCTAACCCTATTACAGGGGCTGAGTCACTGGCTTATTGGTGTTCTTCCATGCCGTCCCTAGGAGGGGTGCGTCACTTGAGTGGGTTGAGTCACTGACGTGGTCTTTCTGTCTGGGTTGGCGCCCCCTCTTGGGTTGTGCCATGGGGGAGATCTTTGTGGGCTATACTCAGCCTTGTCTCAGGATGGTAAGTTGGTGGTTGAAGCTACTGTGGTGTGGGGGCTGTGCTTTGGCAAAGTGGGTGGGGTTATATCCTGCCTGTTTGGCCCTGTCCGGGGGTATCATCGGATGGGGCTACAGTGTCTCCTGACCCCTCCTGTCTCAGCCTCCAGTATTTATGCTGCAGTAGTTTATATGTCGGGGGCTAGGGTCAGTCTATTATATCTGGAGTATTTCTTCTGTCTTATCCAGTGTCCTGTGTGAATTTAAGTATGCTCGCTCTAATTCTCTTTCTTTCTTTCTCTCTTTCTTTCTTTCTCTCTCTCAGAGGACCTGAGCCATAGGACCATGCCTCAGGACTACCTGGCATGATGACTCCTTGCTGGCCCCAGTCCACCTGGCCGTGCTACTGCTCCAGTTTCAACTGTTCTGCCTGCGGCTATGGAACCCTGACCTGTTCACCGGACGTGCTACCTGTCCCAGACCTGCTGTTTTCAACTCTCTAGAGACAGCAGGAGCGGTAGAGATACTCTGACTGATCGGCTATGAAAAGCCAACTGACATTTTCTCTTGAGGTGCTGACTTGTTGCACCCTCGACAACTACTGTGATTATTATTATTTGACCAGGCTGGTCATTTATGAACATTTGAACATCTTGGCCATGTCCTGTTATAATCTCCACCCGGCACAGCCAGAAGAGGACTGGCCACCCCTCATAGCCTGGTTCCTCTCTAGGTTTCTTCCTAGGTTTTGGCCTTTCTAGGGAGTTTTTCCTAGCCACCGTGCTTCTACACCTGCATTGCTTGCTGTTTGGGGTTTTAGGCTTGGTTTCTGTACAGCACTTTGAGATATCAGCTGATGTAAGAAGGGCTATATAAATAAATTTGATACCTTAGTGTTATTGGGCACAGGGACTATAGTGGTCTGCTTGAAACATGTTAGTATTAAAGACTCAGACAGGGAGAGGTTGAAAATGTCAGTGACGACACTTGCCAGTTGGTCAGCGCATGCTCGGAGTACACGTCCTGGTAATCCGTCTGCCCCAGCGGCCTTGTGAATGTTGACCTGTTTAAAGGTCTTACTCACATTGGCTGTGGAGAGCGTGATCACACAGTTGTCTGGAACAGCTGATGCTCTCATGCATGTTTTAGTGTTACTTGCCTCGAAGCGAGCATAGAAATTATTTAGCTCGTCTGGTAGGCTTGTGTCACCGGGCAGCTCTCAGCTGTGCTTCCCTTTGTAGTGTGTAATAGTTTGCAAGCCCTGCCACATCAGGACGAGCGTCAGAGCCGGTGTAGTATGATTCAATCTTAGTCCTGTATTGAAGCTTTGCCTGTTTGAAGGTTTGTCGGAGGGCGTAGCGGGATTTCTTATATGCTTCCGGGTTAGAGTCCTGCTCATTGAAAGCGGCAGCTCTACCCTTTAGCTTAGTGCTAATGTTGCCTGTAATCCATGGCTTCTGGTTGGGGTATGTACGTACAGTCACTGTGGGAACGACGTCATCGATGCACTTATTGATGAAGCTAGTGACTGGGGTGGTGTACTCCGCAATGCCATCGGAAGAAGTCCGGAACATATTCCAGTCTGTGCTAGCAAAATAGTCCTGTAGTTTAGCATCTGCTTCATCTGACCACTTTTTTATTGACCGAGTGACCGGTGCTTCCTGCTTTAATTTGAGCTTGTAAGCAGGAATCAGGAGGATAGAATTATGGTCAGATTTGCCAAATGGAGGGCGAGGGAGAGCTTTGTACACGTCTCTGTGTGTGGAGTAAAGGTGGTCTAGAGTTTTTTTCCCCTCTGGCTGCACATTTAACATGCTGATAGAAATTTGGTAAAACTGATTTAAGTTTCCCTGCATTAAAGTCCCTGGCCACTAGAAGTACCACCTCTGGATGAGCATTTTCCTGTTTGCTTATGGCGGTATACAGCTCATTGAGTGCGGTTTTAATGCCAGCATCGGTCTGTGGTGGTAGGTAGACAGCTACGAAAAATACAGCTAATCATGAGATACTCTACCTCCAGCGAGCAAAACCTCGAGACTTCGTAGATATTGTGCACCAGCTGTTGTTTACAAATATACATAGGCCGCTGCCCATAGGCCCTGATCCTCACAAAGCACCCCAATCTCTTTCAGCAAAATCTCAATTTCTTTCTCCAGCAAATGACGGGGATGAGGGCCTGTTTGGGTTTTTGGAGTATATCCTTCCCGACTCATTAAAGAAAAAGCCTTCGTCCAATTCTTGGTGAGTAATCGCTGTTCTGATGTACAGAAGCTCTTTTCATAAGAGACAGTAGCAGAAACATTACGTACAAAATAAGTTACAAACAATGTGAAAAAAAGTTACAAGATAGCATGGTTAAGAGCCGAATAAAATGGCAGTCATCCTCTCCGGCGCCATCTTCGCCATGATCTGGTCCATAGACAACCATACTGTTGATCAGGGCCCGGTTTTCCAAAAGCATCTTAAAGCTAACTTCATTTTATAGGTTCTAAGATTAACTTAGCCTTAAGATACTTTTGGGAAACTGGCCCTGGTCCAAAGACAACCCTTTGCCTGATATTTAGATGTAGCTGTTCGCTTTCATATTTCCCCTATAATCAGGGATTGATTCAGACCTGGGACACCAGCTGACCTGGCTCTCTGACATTTATTCATGATTCCACATGTCTCTGTCCTGATCTCCTCCCCACCCTGTCAGGGACCCTGCCCCTTCCTGGTTCACCGCTTCTTCCTTCCTGTTCCTCATGTTTCCGCCTGTCAGTCTAAACTCGCGTATAACAGCCGAGCCTCGCAGCCCTGTTTACAGGGGGGAATTAAAGCTTGTCATTTGCTTCATCTTTGAAGTCATTTGTGGATTGGTGTGACAAATAAAGCGGGACAACCTGAGCCTGGCAGTGAGGCGAGGAGAGGAGCCCGGTATCAGAATTCAGATTTTCAGCTCCCTCACAGCCCGGGGGCAAGCACAGAGTAATGACATGAACACACGCAGGCACACACAACCACCCACCCACACACACACCCACCCACACAAACGCCCACTCACACACATACGTACAAGTCATCCAAAAACTCAGGTTATCTATGTATCTGTTTCTATCCATCTCCAGTACTCTTCCTCATACTTTCCAACACACTGTAAACACAGGAATTTGCAAAGACACACACACACACACACACACACACACACACACACACACACACACACACACACACACACACACACACACACACACACACACACACACACACACACACACACACACACCTCTTACCACTTTGATCCTGATGGGGGACAGGTCTCTGTTCTCCTTGGGGGACTCCTCCTGCAGACACTTCTCCTGGGAGAGAGAGGGATTGAGAGAGAGATACAAATGATGACTGACTCATCCTTCAACAGGTAAACACACATGAGGCGAGAGGGAGAGAAAGATGGGGAGAGGAGGTAGAGAGGGGTGGCAGAGAGGAAATATCACACCTAACTCACCCTTCAAAAGGTAAACAACTTTTTTCCAGCAGTCAGCACCCTCCCATCCCATCCCCCCCCACCCATTCATCCATCTACCCATCCATCCATCCACCCACCCACCCACCCACCCACCCACCCACCCATCCACCCACCCACCCACCCACCCATCCATCCATCCACCCACCCACCCACCCATCCATCCATCCACCCACCCACCCACCCATCTAGTAGCTGTTAACTAAACCGCCTATGTCACAGGGCCCTCCAACAACTTAAATCGGATTCTCAATATCTTTGCCTGCCGTGTTGCTGATGATCTTGAGGTAAACTCTGCTTGACTCTAATAAAATTAGAAGGTGAGAAAAAACTACATTCCTAATGAATTCATTTCAATTGACAGATTTTCTGATATGAACTATACCTCAGTAAAATCTTGAAATTGTTGCATGTTGCGATTATATTTTTGTTAAGTATAGGTCAAAAATGGACTGTAACATAGTGTGTCCTACAATCTTTCCACCTGCTACCGTCACATCATGGACATGACCTTAGTCACCTCTAGTGTAACGCAAATGACCCTGAAACCTCGAGTGTAACGTAAATGACCCTGAAACCTCTAGTGTAACGCAAATGACCCTGAAACCTCGAGTGTAACCTAAATGACCCTGAAACCTCGAGTGTAACGTAAATGACCCTGAAACCTCGAGTGTAACCTAAATGACCCTGAAACCTCGAGTGTAACGTAAATGACCCTGAAACCTCGAGTGTAACGTAAATGACCCTGAAACTGACTGATCGTGACTGCAATGATCAAAGAAAGTCCCCAAGCCTACGGCTCCTCAGATCCCACATTATCATATAACCTGAACTGACAGGTGAATAGAACTGAGCCTGTTCAACTCTCACATCACAGATACATTCCCCTATCTACATCACATGGAGCCAGGCCACCTAGACAGCAGAGCAGAGCTCACAGCAGCTCCTTGGAGAGGTTTTATCATTGTCACAACTGTAACTACGCCAACCTAATATCTGGATAATCGCCTCTCTCCGTTTCCATGGAAATTGTGCACGTTTTATACAATGGCGGTGAACATTGACATCCCCATGACAGATGCCACTTGTGACATTGGCTATTCATGAGTGAAATGTTGATGTGAGCGTGCAGGGTTTATTATTTATTTTTCAATGTCACATTGAGCTTGCTATCCCTTCTATAAGGAAATCCTTACATTTTACCAGACGCTCTTATCCAGAACGACTTACAGCAGCAATTAGGGTTAAGTGCCTTGCTCAAGGGCACATTGGCAGATTTTTCACCTAGTTGGCTTGGGGATTTGAACCGGCAAACTTTCGGTTACAGGCCCAACACTCTCAACCGCTAGGCTGATGCATGCATATGTGTTTGTGTGTGTGTGTTTTATGAGAGTGAATGCACTCACTTCCATGTTCATTTGCACAGTCACTGTGGGACCATATGGCTGTGTTCTCACCGCGGAGGGCTGGGCCGAACCTGGCTGGACCTTCCCGCTGCTGGCCTGGCGGAAGGCGATCCTCTTCCTCCTCTTCCTGAGGAAGACGTAGATGCGGATGTACACCAGCAGGGTGACGATGAAGGGCAGGTAGAAGGACACCACCGACGAGTAGATGACAAAGTCAGGGTTGGAGATGGAGCACACCGTCGGGTCGTCTGAGAGAGGAAGAAGAAAACCACAGTGAGGAGAAAACCACTATGTTCAAATAACTAAACAATACACATCAACAACACGTCTCTTTTCGGCACCGCTCGTACGGCCTTCTAGCAAGATAACTGTAGTAAGTGTTACCTGTTATTGGCACACTTCATTTAAAAATGTTTGATACACATTGGTAAAATGCTACCTGCTCAAACCAGGTAGCATTGACACATTTTGTTAAATCTCCACTTAAATTCATGGGTTGAGAAGCCTTCCATATTCTGAAAATTGGCCCGTGTCTATTAGTGACATTGACCCCTTGTTGTGGAGTATGCAAATTGCATGTTAGCTCTGTTCATTTGGACATGATTGAACACTGTTTTCTCCGGATCAATAGTGCATGCTTCACCACACAAGGACCCTAGGAGGGAGATTGACTGACTGAGACTGGAGCTCCTCTCCTTCCCAGCCTAGTACTTCTAACAAACCCTGACTGGACCTCCTCTCCTTCCCAGCCTAGTACTACTACTAAACCCTGACTGGACCTCCTCTCCTTCCCAGCCTAGTACTACTACTAAACCCTGACTGGACCTCCTCTCCTTCCCAGCCTAGTACTACTACTAAACCCTGACTGGACCTCCTCTCCTTCCCAGCCTAGTACTACTACCAAACCCTGACTGGACCTCCTCTCCTTCCCAGCCTAGTACTACTACTAAACCCTGACTGGACCTCCTCTCCTTCCCAGCCTAGTACTACTACTAAACCCTGACTGGACCTCCTCTCCTTCCCAGCCTAGTACTACTACTAAACCCTGACTGGACCTCCTCTCCTTCCCAGCCTAGTACTACTACCAAACCCTGACTGGAGCTCCTCTCCTTCCCAGCCTAGTACTACTACCAAACCCTGACTGGAGCTCAGCAAGTCCCCTGTTCTGGTGTAGTTCACCTGTGGGGTCTAATATCTCACCTGTTCTTAACCTGTGAAGTCTAATATCTCACCTGTTCTTAACCTGTGAAGTCTAATATCTCACCTGTTCTGTGGTGCCTGTATAGCAGTATCGAACAGAATTCTACTTCCATGACATAATCTTTGAAGGTGTGTCTCATCTGTTCCGTTGACTGTTGCCTGTTCCAAAATCAGTCTCAATAGCCACAACAGTCTCGACATGTCCTGTAGATGTCTAAAAGGACTGGATGGGCGAAAGCAATGTGGTGATAACACTCCCAAGCCAACCAGAGGATTTGGTGGTGCAGCTACCATATTATACCCACTCGATCCTTCCAGATCTATAAGGAAGTAGTACAGGGTTATAGGGCCTTGCTGGCTAGGGGTTCATTTCAAACTGGGTATCCATCTCATCAACACTGGCGTGTTTGACATGCGTAAGGGGGTGTGGGCGCGTCTCACCTGTACTCACGTGTCTCACCTGACGTGTTGAATCCGAACAGAAGGGGGCAGGAGACAGCGAAGGCCAGGATCCACACTGTCGCGATCATGACCGAGACCCGCTTCCTGGAGCTGTGTGTGGTGTTGTAGAGGACAGGCATCACCACCGCTGTGTACCTGGAGATGGATCACACAGACAATTTGTAAGAGGGAGAAGCCAAAGAAGTTGAAAAGTTAGAGGAAGAAACAAAAGGGGGAGAAAAAAAGTTTGTAAAAGACAGACGCCAAAAAAGTTAGAAGTTAACAGAAAGAGAAGGAAGCACTAAGACTGTGATGTCAAGACCCACAATGGAACAGCAAACGAAGAGCTTTTATATTGAAACTGTTTCGCAATTACTCAATTTGACTATTCAGCAATATGACCAGTAAAGCTTTGATTAAAACCTGTATCAACCTTGTGTTATATGCCAATAATGCGTGACGAACATGTGCAAACAGAGAGAGTAGAGGCGGCGACGGAGAGGGGACAGTAATTAGGGGGCAAACCGATTCAGACACTGATGAGACAACACGTTTCATTACAACCAGCTTACTGCCATCTCCATTGTTTAACCACATCAACGTAAATATTCATTTTCTTCTCACGCCGAAAGTAAAGGGGTGAGGAGGAAAGGGAAATGGAAAGGGGGACACCTAGTCAGTTGTACAACTGAATGCATTCAACTAAAATGTGTCTTCCGCATTTAACCCAACCCCTCTGAAACAGAGAGGTGCGGAGAGCTGCCTTAATCGACATCCACGTCTTCGGCGCCCGGGGAACATTGGGTTAACTGCCTTGCTCAGGAGCAGAACGACAGATTTTTACCTTGTCAGCTCTGGGATTCGATCCAGCAACCTTTCGAGGTAGGGTAACATAGCACAAAAACACGAGAGAAACAATCAGAGACTCAAAATAATACTAGCCCATTTTCTCTCTCTTACTCTCTCTCTCCCTCTCTTTTTGCTCATTTTCAAGCTGATCCTAGGACAGGTCAAAAACAATAACTACATGTCAACAGTGAAGAAGCATTGGGCAAGAGGAATTGGAGCACTTCAGAACACTTCAGGGTTGATCCATGTTGAACTCTGACCCCTGGGCATGCACCATCACATTATCAATCAGGTTGTATTTATTTTTATATCTTCATACTCTTGGTTTCTCTTAATATCTTTTATTACTAAACACCATAAACTATGTGACATTATGAATGTCCTGCATTTACTACAAATGCATTGCAATACCACTGTATTTTTGTGCTTTGAATGGCACTCTATCAAATGCCCAAAACATACAGTACGAGTCAAAAGTTTGGACACACCTACTCATTCAAAGGTTTTTCTTTATTTGTACTATTATCTACATTGTAGAATAATAGTGAAGACATCAAAACTATGAAATAACACACATGGAATTTAGATTCTTCAAAGTAGCCACCCTTTGTCTTGATGACAGCTTTGCACACTCTTGGCATTCTCTCAACCAGCTTCATGAGGTAGTCACCTTGAATACATTTCAGTTAACAGGTGTGCCTTGTTTTAAGTTAATTTGTGGAATTTCTTTCCTTCTTAATGCGTTTGAGCCAATCAGTTGTGTTGTGACAAGGTAGGGGTGGCATACAGAAGATAGCCCTATTTGGTAAAAGACCAACTCCATATTATGGCAAGAACAGCTCAAATAAGCAAAGAGAAACGACAGTCCATCATTACTTTCAGGCATGAAGGTCAGTCAATGCGGAAAATGTCAAGAACTTTTAAAGTTTCTTCAAGTGCAGTCGCAAAAACCATCAAGCGTTTTGATGAAACTGGCTCTCATGAGGACCATCACAGGAAAGGATGACCCAGAGTTACCTCTGCTGCAGAGGGTAAGTTCATTAGAGTTACCAGCATCAGAAATTGCAGCCCAAATAAATGCATCCCAGAGTTCAAATAACAGACATCTCAACATCAACTGTTCAGAGGAGACTGCGTGAATCAGGCCTTCATGGTTGAATTGCTGCAAAGAAGCCACTACTAAAGGACACCAATAAGAAGAAGAGACTTGCTTGCGCCAAGAAACACGAGCAATGGACATTAGACCGGTGGAAATCTGTCCTTTGGTCTGGAGTCCAAATTTGACCGTCATGTCTTTGTGAGACGCAGAGTAGGTGAACGGATGATCTCTGCATGTGTGGTTCTGTTGGAAGACTGTTGGAAAAGCATTATAGGTGAAGCTGGTTGAGAGAATGCCAAGAGTGTGCGTAGCTATCATCAAGGCAAAGGGTGGCTACTTTGAATAATCTCAAATATAAAATATATTTTGATTTGTTTAACACATTATCGGTTACTCCATGATTCCATATGTGTCATATCATAGTTTTGATGTCTTCACTATTATTCTACAATGTAGAAAATAGTCAAAATAAAGAAAAACACTTGAATGAGTAGGTGTGTCCAAACTTTTGACTGGTACTGTATATGCCCCCAGTTGCAGAGTCTATTCTCTCTGGATCAAAAAATACATGATAATAATAAAGTTGCAATGTTTCCTGGGAGAGCAATGATAAATCATTGGGACTGCCGCTGTACTGCATCATTACAATACATACAGTGTACACATGATGCACACTGAACATTTAAACAGACTCTCTCTCACTCTCACATTCACTCACACACACACACACAAACCAATGTTCAAACGCCCACACACACGCACAGCCGCATGCATACAAACATCCTTCCCACCAAGGTGTAAATGATTCACCTGTCAGGACTAAGCTGCTAATCAGTGATTCTCAGTACAAAGGCACACACCTACATAGAATAACCATACGCCTTCACTCTAAACAAACAAAAACACACACACAATGTATTCTGGCCCGTTTTCCTATTTATTTGATGATTAAGAGCATGTTGTGCCCAATGGTCGTGTGGGTTCAGCCCCCATAGAGTTGTTAAATATGAACCATAACGTGAGCTGGAAAAATAAGCAAATAAATAATGTACTTACCCAATGCACATCCACAGTAAACACGATTAAGTATTTTACAATATCATACAGCACGCTAACCTAGAGGGTACAGGCACCTCCATACAGCACGCTAACCTAGAGGGTACTGGCACCACAATACAGCACGCTAACCTAGAGGGTACAGGCATCTCCATACAGCACGCTAACCTAGAGGGTACAGGCACCTCCATACAGCACGCTAACCTAGAGGGTACTGGCACCTCCATACAGCATGCTAACCTAGAGGGTACAGGCACCTCCAGACAGCACGCTAACCTAGAGGGTACAGGCACCTCCATACAGCACGCTAACCTAGAGGCTACTGGCACCTCCATACAGCACGCTAACCTAGAGGGTGCAGGCACCTCCATACAGCAAACGCACATAACAAGGTGATCAGAGCCAGCAAAGTTTTATGAATGCAATGTTTCTCGTGAGAGAGTTTATAATCAAATATTTAAGGCACACACACCTCACTCCTACTGTATATGTCCATTTCAACACACTTTCAAAACAACAAAAAATAACTCAAAAAACATGCACACACTATCTCTTACACACACACTCACAAACAAACACACAGACACACAACTAGCCCCTTACCTGTCGATACTGATGGCACACAGGTTGAGAATGCTGGCGGTACACATCATGACGTCCAGGGTGACAAAGACATTACAGTACATCCTGCTGAAGAGCCACGCCCCTCCGACCACCTAGACAGGAAACACAGGGTCACATGACACACATTCACACAGCTTCATCATCAATATCAATCATCATCATTCATAAACACACACAACATCAAATATATGATTCTCTCTCTCTCTCTCCCCTCCACAATACAACATGATTGACAAAAAAACTCACACACAGTTAAATTATGCCCTCACATTCACACCCTCCACAAGGACAATTACACGCTCCCAGTTCCAGCCCGCATCAGCCAGCCAGATAGTGCAGCTCAGAGAGGCCTTCCCTTAGGCACTATAATACGTGGTAACAACTGTCTGACAGAGATGTGTTCTGAGCTGCATCGCCTGACTGCTGGATCTCCTGGTCTTAGATGGGAACACACACAATCACACCCATCCACATACACCCTTCCTCTCCTTATGGGGTCCAGTCAAACACCCTATGTGACGCTCAGCTCCCTCCCTCCCCCAACCAACCCAGGTGGACCCTCACCTCCAGGTAGACAGCCCAGGGCATGACCAGCGAGGCCACCAGCAGGTCAGCTACAGCCAGGCTCACCACCAGGTAGTTGGTGGTGGTCTGGAGGGACCTCTCCCGCACCACAGCCAGACACACCAGCACGTTGCCAAACACGATGGCCAGGATGAGTAGGGAATACAGCATGGCGTAGTAGTTACGCTCCGTATCCACCTCCCAACCACCAGAGGAATTCCCATGGAGGAGGTCTTCCCGAAGCCCTTCCGAGTCATTCCAGAAGAAGCGTTCAGAGACGCTAAACATCGCCATGGAGACGTCTCGGTGACATGGGAGAGGAGCTGGGTGAGAGACCTGTATGGGAGAGAGGGACAGGGATGGAGCTGATCCCATTACAACTACTAAGAGAAAGATCCATACACGTCATATGAGATGTACTCCCCATAGGGAAACCCTGAGTCACATCACCATCTAATCTGATACATCGCCATGATCAAGATCTACCCTCAGTCGGCCAGTTTATTAGGTACACCACCCTGTTCACGAAAAGGGTTGTTCCTACAGACGTGGCCGTGGCTTGCTATATAAAGCAGGCAGACAGGCATCGAGGAATTAAGTTACTGTTTGACTGAACGTTAGAATGGGCATGGTATGAGCATGGTATGATCGTTGGTGCCAGGCGCGCCAGATCCAGTATCTCAGAAACTGCGGCCCTCCTGGGCTTTTCACGCACAACAGTGTCTAGGGTTTCCTGAGAATGGTGCGACAAACAAAAAACATCCTGCCAGTAGCAGTCCTGTGGGCTCGTTGATGAGAGAGGTTGAAGGAGAATGGAATGAATCGGACAAGCTAACAGGCGAGCCACAAACAGACAAATAATGGCGCAGTACAACAGTGGTGTGCAGAATGGCATCTCAGAACACGCAACTCATCAGTCCTACTGCAGCAGACGACCACACCGGGTTCCACTACTATCAGCTAAAAACTAAAAGAAGTGTCTCGAGTGGGCACACGATCACCAACACTGGACGATTGAGGAGTGTAAAAACATCACCTGGTCCAACGAATCCTAGTTCCTGTTGCATCATGCTGAGTCAGGATTTGGTGCAAGCAGCATGAGTCCTTGGCCCCATCTTACCTGGTGTTAACAGTACAGGCTGGTGGCGAAGTGTAATGGTGTGGGGAATGTTTTCCTGGCACACGTTAGGTCCCTTGATACCAATTGAGCAACGTTTCCATGCCCAGAAGAATTCAGACTGTTCTGGAGGCAAAGGAGTGTACCTGATAAAGTGGCCACTGAGTGTATATACAATATTGAATACACATAAGGTTGACGTTTGTTGTCATAAGTCTTGTCCTGGAGGCAGAACTGAGCGATTTCCACTAAATGGGCCAGCTGCAAAGCCAAAATTGGCTATATCTTAAAAATGTGCTTAATTTAAGGTTAGGCATTAGGGTTAGCAGTGTGATTAGGGTTTGGTTTAAAATGAGATTTTATGACTTTGTGGCTGTGCCAGCTAGTGCTCACTCTGCAGAGCTGCCTCCATCTCAAAAAATGCCACCATGCACAAATATATGGCAACCATTCCCCATTCAGAACACACTATCCCTCTCACATCTGATATAAAGCCATCACATATGATAGTGTCACCTACACAATGAGGCCATCGCAGCAAACACAAAACACAATATCCTCCAGAGACTGACAGGCCATGGTCAGAGAACTGGAGACAGAGGGACGTAATCTCAGACTCCCAGCACAAATCTTACCGTCTTAATGACAAAATAAATGAGTTCTCAGTCTTTACAATAAAACGTTACTGTCGTTATTCACTTTATATTTCCGGCAGTATCACAGCTTAATGTCAAAGATGTGTATTTAATGAAGGCTGGTAGAGGTTAAGAGGTTAAGTTATTGTTTTCTGCTGGACCACTGCAGGAGACATAGTCGGTTGGCACCATCATCAATCTCATCTTATTGAAACTATTCACTTTTTAATTAAAAAAAATGACGATTTCCCACTCATCCCCAACAGTCATTTCTTATTGCCTTTTTCCTGTTACGGTAAATCCTCGCCATCAGAGAGAGCTAATCACTCCCTAGATGGCGGTCTCTCTCTCTCTCTCTCAGCAAAATGGTAATGCCTACACCCGTGCAGTCCAAATCCACACTCCAAGCATGAAGTACCTTTGTTGTACCTGGCCCAGTGGTAGGTAGATTAAGTTAACCTATAAAAACCTTTCAGCTATATTCATTTAACCTATCCAGACCTTTCAGATCAGCAGGGGGTGTGCACAAGGGCAAAAGGAAGTGAGTGGATTGGAAGTTGGAAACTTACAACTTGTCTCCTTCCTGGTGATGCCTCTTCACCCCTCCTCCCCTCATATTCCTTCCTCCTTTCCCCTTGTATTCCTCCCTCCTCTCCCCTCGTATTGTTTCCTCCCCTCCCCTCGTATTGTTTCCTCCCCTCCCCTCGTATTGTTTCCTCCTCTCCCCTCGTATTCTTTCGTCCCCTCCTCTCCCCTCCCTCGGATTCTTATCTCCCCTCCCTCGGATTCTTATCTCCCCTCCCTCCGAATCTTATCTCCCCTCCTCTCCCCTCCCTCGGATTCTTATCTCCCCTCCCTCGGAATCTTATCTCCCCTCCTCTCCCCTCCCTCGGATTCTTATCTCCCCTCCTCTCCCCTCCCTCGGAATCTTATCTCCCCTCCTCTCCCCTCCCTCGGATTCTTATCTCCCCTCCTCTCCCCTCCCTCGGATTCTTATCTCCCCTCCTCTCCCCTCCCTCGGATTCTTATCTCCCCTCCTCTCCCCTCCCTCGGATTCTTATCTCCCCTCCCTCGGATTCTTATCTCCCCTCCTCTCCCCTCCCTCGGAATCTTATCTCCCCTCCTCTCCCCTCCATCGGATTCTTATCTCCCCTCCTCTCCCCTCCCTCGGATTCTTATCTCCCCTCCTCTCCCCTCCCTCGGATTCTTATCTCCCCTCCCTCGGATTCTTATCTCCCCTCCCTCGGATTCTTATCTTCCCTCCTCTCCCCTCCCTCGGAATCTTATCTCCCCTCCTCTCCCCTCCCTCGGATTCTTATCTCCCCTCCTCTCCCCTCCCTCGGATTCTTATCTCCCCTCCTCTCCCCTCCCTCGGATTCTTATCTCCCCTCCTCTCCCCTCCCTCAGATTCTTATCTCCCCTCCTCTCCCCTCCCTCGGATTCTTATCTCCCCTCCCTCGGATTCTTACCTCCTCTCCCCTGTATTCTTTCCTCCCCTCCCCTCGTATTGTTTCCTCCCCTCCCCTCGTATTGTTTCCTCCCCTCCCCTCGTATTGTTTCCTCCCCTCCCCTCGTATTGGTTCCTCCTCTCCCCTCGTATTGTTTCCTCCCCTCCCCTCGTATTGTTTCTCCTCTCCCCTCGTATTGTTTCCTCCCCTCCCCTCGTATTGTTTCCTCCCCTCCCCTCGTATTGTTTCTCCTCTCCCCTCGTATTGTTTCTCCTCTCCCTCGTATTGTTTCCTCCTCTCCCCTGTATTGTTTCCTCCCCTCCCCTCGTATTGTTTCCTCCTCTCCCCTCGTATTGTTTCTCCTCTCCCCTGTATTGTTTCTCCTCTCCCCTCGTATTGTTCCACCTCTCCCCTCGTATTGTTTCCTCCTCTCCCCTGTATTGTTTCCTCCTCTCCTCTGTATTGTTTCCTCCTCTCCCCTGTATTGTTTTCTCCTCTCCCCTCGTATTGTTTCCTCCTCTCCCCTGTATTGTTTCCTCCTCTCCCCTGTATTGTTTCTCCTCTCCCCTCGTATTCTTTCCTCCTCTCCCCTCGTATTGTTTCTCCTCTCCCCTCGTATTGTTTCCTTCTCTCCCCTGTATTGTTTTCTCCTCTCCCCTCGTATTGTTTCTCCTCTCCCCTCGTATTGTTTCTCCTCTCCCCTCGTATTGTTTCCTCCTCTCCCCTGTATTGTTTTCTCCTCTCCCCTCGTATTGTTTCTCCTCTCCCCTCGTATTGTTTCTCCTCTCCCCTCGTATTGTTTCTCCTCTCCCCTCGTATTGTTTCCTCCTCTCCCCTCGTATTGTTTCCTCCTCTCCCCTGTATTGTTTTCTCCTCTCCCCTCGTATTGTTTCCTCCTCTCCCCTGTATTGTTTCCTCCTCTCCCCTGTATTGTTTCTCCTCTCCCCTCGTATTCTTTCCTCCTCTCCCCTCGTATTGTTTCTCCTCTCCCCTCGTATTGTTTCCTCCTCTCCCCTGTATTGTTTCTCCTCTCCCCTCGTATTGTTTCTCCTCTCCCCTCGTATTGTTTCCTCCCCTCCCCTTGTATTGTTTCCTCCCCTCCCCTCGTATTGTTTCTCCTCTCCCCTCGTATTGTTTCTCCTCTCCCCTGTATTGTTTCCTCCTCTCCCCTCGTATTGTTTCCTCCTCTCCCCTGTATTGTTTCCTCCCCTCCCCTCGTATTGTTTCCTCCTCTCCCCTCGTATTGTTTCTCCTCTCCCCTCGTATTGTTCCTCCTCTCCCCTCGTATTGTTTCCTCCTCTCCCCTGTATTGTTTCCTCCTCTCCCCTGTATTGTTTTCTCCTCTCCCCTCGTATTGTTTCCTCCTCTCCCCTGTATTGTTTCCTACTCTCCCCTGTATTGTTTCTCCTCTCCCCTCGTATTCTTTCCTCCTCTCCCCTCCTATTGTTTCTCCTCTCCCCTCGTATTGTTTCTCCTCTCCCCTCGTATTGTTTCTCCTCTCCCCTCGTATTGTTTCCTCCTCTCCCCTCGTATTGTTTCTCCTCTCCCCTCGTATTGTTTCCTCCTCTCCCCTCGTATTGTTTCCCCTCTCCCCTCGTATTGTTTCTCCTCTCCCCTCGTATTGTTTCTCCTCTCCCCTCGTATTGTTTCTCCTCTCCCCTCGTATTGTTTCCTCCTCTCCCCTGTATTGTTTCTCCTCTCCCCTCGTATTGTTTCTCCTCTCCCCTCGTATTGTTTCCTCCTCTCCCCTCGTATTGTTTCTCCTCTCCCCTCGTATTGTTTCCTCCTCTCCCCTGTATTGTTTCTCCTCTCCCCTCGTATTGTTTCCTCCTCTCCCCTGTATTGTTTCTCCTCTCCCCTGTATTGTTTCCTCCTCTCCCCTCGTATTGTTTCCTCCTCTCCCCTGTATTGTTTCCTCCCCTCCCCTCGTATTGTTTCCTCCTCTCCCCTCGTATTGTTTCTCCTCTCCCCTCGTATTGTTCCTCCTCTCCCCTCGTATTGTTTCCTCCTCTCCCCTGTATTGTTTCCTCCTCTCCCCTGTATTGTTTTCTCCTCTCCCCTCGTATTGTTTCCTCCTCTCCCCTGTATTGTTTCCTCCTCTCCCCTGTATTGTTTCCTCCTCTCCCCTGTATTGTTTCTCCTCTCCCCTCGTATTGTTTCTCCTCTCCCCTCGTATTGTTTCTCCTCTCCCCTCGTATTGTTTCCTCCTCTCCCCTCGTATTGTTTCTCCTCTCCCCTCGTATTGTTTCTCCTCTCCCCTCGTATTGTTTCTCCTCTCCCCTCGTATTGTTTCCTCCTCTCCCCTGTATTGTTTCTCCTCTCCCCTCGTATTGTTTCCTCCTCTCCCCTGTATTGTTTTCTCCTCTCCCCTCGTATTGTTTCTCCTCTCCCCTCGTATTGTTTCCTCCTCTCCCCTGTATTGTTTCCTCCTCTCCCCTCGTATTGTTTCCTCCCCTCCCCTCGTATTGTTTCCTCCTCTCCCCTCGTATTGTTTCTCCTCTCCCCTCGTATTGTTTCTCCTCTCCCCTCGTATTGTTTCCTCCTCTCCCCTCGTATTGTTTCCTCCTCTCCCCTCGTATTGTTTCTCCTCTCCCCTCGTATTGTTTCCTCCTCTCCCCTGTATTGTTTTCTCCTCTCCCCTGTATTGTTTCTCCTCTCCCCTCGTATTGTTTCTCCTCTCCCCTCGTATTGTTTCTCCTCTCCCCTCGTATTGTTTCCTCCTCTCCCCTCGTATTGTTTCCTCCTCTCCCCTCGTATTGTTTCTCCTCTCCCCTGTATTGTTTCCTCCTCTCCCCTGTATTGTTTCTCCTCTCCCCTCATATTGCTTCTCCTCTCCCCTCGTATTGTTTCTCCTCTCCCCTGTATTATTTCCTCCTCTCCTTTCACCTCCCCTCCTCTTCCCTTCTCTCCCTTCCCTCTTCTCCTCAAGTTTTGTAGTCCCACAGAGCTCCCACTACTCCCCATCCCCACCATACTAGCCTTGCTGTTCTAGACTCATATTTGCGTATGTTACTCTCTACAGCTGTATTAAGGACCCTCGAAGCCGGTGTTTAGAGGATATATTGGCACGTTTTGCCGGCCCTCGACGAACAACACCCATGCCAATATATCCTCCAAACACCGGCTTCTCTGGCATTATCACTTAATTATGTCTATGGTCTAGTCCCTGATCATGTACTGAGATATAACAGACCCAACCAGCCTACCGGGAGGGAGATCTTCCATCAGCATGTAGACATGGTGACTCAGAGTGCTCACGGTGACTGGGGCTGCACACTTCCTGTTCTCTGATAATAAACACCTCTATCATGGGAAATGTGGAACGACAATACAGCAATGCAGCGTGGGTCTGCGTGTGTTCGAGACAGAGAAAAAGAAAGACATATTTTGGCAGAGTGTATGTGTCTCTTTCACACACATGCACACACACTCCTGGATTCACACACTCACGCACGCACACACACACGCTTGGGAACAGAGCAGTGCATGTTTGTCCTGTTGTTGGCTCAGGTTGTGCTTATGGTGCCAATGTACTTGGACGTGTAGCAATAACACCGACCTCCATCAGACAGCCCACACACACTGCAAACACACTTTACATAAAGGGTTTGACCTGAGAAAAATAACTGGACTTACAGAGCAGTAGGAATCAAAATCATTTATCCAAGAATACATTGCTAATAGACATATGTAATCTGGTCATCAAAAATAAAGGTGTTACAAGTTATTCTGATAGCCTATATCACAATGATTGACTCCTAATCAGTCAGTATCACTGAAAATGTGCAATTATCAAATCAGTTTGACTGTACAAATTTGGGGATGCTATCTCCCACCTGCAGTTCTGGAAGTAATGTGTGTTTATCTGAACAATTTTCCCTGTTGTTAAGACATCCTCATGCCTGTTAGAAATATGCACAATTAATATACAAGTTAATATACATATTATGTCAATTGAAATGTTGTCACGCTGCCTTTCCTTCAACTTTTGTGAATGAGAAGATCCGTTCCATTTTGCGCGAAAGGTAGACGACACCTTCGATACGCCTCCTTCGATACGCCTCTCGTGAACCACTGGGCACACACTGGTTGAATCAACGTTGTTTTCACGTAATTTCAAGGAATTACGTTGAACCAACGTGGAATAGACGTTGAATAGGGGTCAGTCCCTGATACCTAAACCACAATCACGTGTGCGGAGTATATCAAGCCAACATGCATGCCCAAATGATATACCCAAATGGAACACATATAATGAAAATTGGTAATAGTCGACATAAAGGGAAAAAATCATTGAAAGTCATGCATCAAGTAGGCTGGGCTAGAATAAACAAACACCAAAATAAATCCTTGATGTAAAACGTTTAAACGCATCAGAACGAGACTTGGCAGGTGACCATAACAGTCCCAACATGAATCTAAACCTGTATTATGTGTGCGCCAAAAACAGACAGTCCTACCTGTTAGGCTTTTCCAGCGCAGAATGCACGAGGTGCCATCGCGGAATCTGTCGGTTGTAAGGTAAAAGTTGTCCGGTCTGTTTTTATGCACTCCAACCGTACCCAGAGCTGTGAGGCGCCCATTCTCCGCGCGCTTTGAGTCAGAGAGCCCAGAGACGGAGCCTCATTAATGCACAAGACTATAAATACTCACCCACTCCGATTGACTATTTGTCCCTTGAGTTATTCTAGCAAAGCCACTGGTTCACTTGTCCCCTTTGATCTGATCTATTGAGTTGCGCACGAGACTGCATCTCGGGCCGTGATGTAGCCAACTGGGCTCCATGAAAATGAGCTTAAAGTGTGATTAGTAGACTAATGGTGGTGGTGGTTCATCTATCTGGTCATACAAGTCATGTTCAAGCAAATGTACTATTTAGGCCTATATACGTTTTCTTAATGTAATACAGTTATATTGGTGACGCTAATTTGGCTATTGGGATTGAAGAAAACAAATCATAAAATGAACAGTGCCCTATGGGGTTCTAAAGTACATTCATAAACATTAGTCAAATGCCCGTGTAGAAGTCGATGGAAAAATGCATGACAGCTTAGTTTACATCAGGTTGCAGGTCGAAACATCCAATTACTGACAACCGTTTTTTTGGGGGGGGGGGGGAATAGCGTGGGAGACATTTATTGCGCCCGTGACTGTTGGTGCGGGTGCCATTAAAGAGCAAATGTCCGGTGGGGCTCACTTGGTAGAGCATGGCGCTTGCAAAACCGGAGTTGTGGGTTCGTTTCCCACGTGGGACCAGTAGAAAAATGTACGCACTTCCTAATCGCGCTGGATGAGAGCGTCTGCTAATTAACTAAAATGTCTTAGAACACGCCCCATCTGAGACGAACTCATTCAACAACTATGTGGTTAAGAAGTCGGTTCTGCGTGAGGCATTAAGTATTTTTATCTTAAAAAAATATATATAAAACTCCACTCCAGGGTGCAGATTCATTGAAATCCCCCAAAGAAATCTTCACAGTGAGAGGTAACGACCAGATGGAAATGTACTGTGGGGGAGGGTTGTCAAACGTATTTTTTGGCTTTGGGGAGGGTTGTGTGTTTTTTTGGGGGGGGGCACATGGGATGGTAGTGCGTTTTTTCCCCTAGTTTACATTTGCTCTTCTGCTCATATTTTCCTTATAAACAATGGATTGGCTTACTTTTGATATATCCTAAAAAAAGTTAAGAAGCATTTGTGAAGGTTTGGTATGGCTATTATTAAGCTTTGGCTACTGTAGGCCTATGATAAGAAGGCAGTGCACAGTTCAACTGACTGACAGTTGAACTTGAGCTGAGGAAGACTGTTTCAGACCTACCAGAGTTACTCCTATAATCTAACAATAATGGTTATCTTTATACAAAATAGTCAGATGGGAAATTAACCAATTACCCTCCTTCTGTACGTCTTTATCTATATAGCAGATTTAGTAGCCGTCTGACATAAAGAAATGCCTATTGGCATTGTAGCATGCCACCAGCATCTCTCTCTCTCTGGGGTTATATATATATATATATATATATATATAAAATCAATATATAATAGGAATATCACACAGTGGACACCAGTGGCGGCTGCTGAGAGGAGAACAGCTCATAATAATGTCTGGAACAGAGTGAATGGAATGGCATCAAACCATGTGTTTGATGTATTTGATACCATTCCATCTATTCCACTCCAGCCCTTACCATGAGCCTGTCCTCCCCAATTAAGGTGCCACCAACCTCCTGTGGTGGACACCTAAACCTATAGGCCCTGGCATGTAATGTCCTGATACATTTAGTTCTCAAATCACTGACAGCTGAACCGTGAGGTGGCAAATTATTGTTTTAGGTAAGTAACCAAATAATAAAAAATAAAAATAGGCTTTAAAGTTTTGCATATATTACACATTGAAACACAAGGAATATTGTTTTTATCATTTGTTATAGGCTGTTTAAGGACACGTAAATGTGGCTCATTTGGCCAACATCCATCTTTTATTAATAAAGCTGGCGGCGCCAGGTTGGATCTAAACGCATATGGATGCCCATAAAATGTCTCAAATGTCTGGTAAATTAAAATCTTCCCTGTCATGTTGTCCGGCACCAACTTTTCCTAAAGTACTCTGAAATGGCATATTGTTTTTATGAAGATTTTAGAATATCCACATTAAAATCTGGCGCCAATTGGATGGAAACCTAGCTATAGACACACCAAGCAAGTGTGCTAGTCCACTGTCACTTTGATTATGCCTGCACATCATGGTTAAGAATAAGCTACCAGCCAAAAAAGCTTGTAAGAATTGTACTTAAACTCCCCCCTCATACTCATCTGGAGGTTGAGCATCTTTTTGTCTCTATGTAATTGTATATGTATTTATGTAAAAGAATAGGGACCACAATGGAAATAAGTCCCAGACTTTATTGTGCAATCTCTGTCACTTAAAAAATATGTCTTTTTTTTTTTTACTGACAAATAAAATCAATCAATCAATCCAAACTGTGCAGCGGCCAATTGATGAATGGAAAGAGACATCTGTAACAAAACACCAAAACGTTTGACATTCAGAGATTGTCAAGCCAAGCCTTCTATACTGGGTAAGCCTACAAGGTAGGGAGGGATGTATTTTCTGTTAGTCCAGATTGACAGACGACTTATTGTGCTGTTGAAAACACAAACCATGATATTGAAGTGCCCGAAGTTGGTATGCTTTGTTTATTGGTTTTGTGGTGCATTGGCTCAGAAATCTGTTGGTGGAAAATTTGTTGCATATACTTTACACAATTATAAATATGGCATCAAAATGTTGAAAATCTGATTTCCCCCTAGCTGATCATTGTCTGCAACCGGCTCTGATCGTAGTGTAATAAACATGCAGTGAGAGTGAGCTCTTCTGTGGTGGTCGGCGAACCCTCAACCTTCTGGCCCGTAGCCCTGCGTGGCATCGGCTGTGCCACAAAAGCATGCTGAAGAGGGAAAGAAGATATCCACATCTATAAACACAGGGTCGCTACAGTTATTATTTGTGGTCGTAAACATTATTTTTGGTTAATTCTATTTACATTTACATTTGTCATTTAGCAGACGCTCTTATCCAGAGCATACATTTTTTCTCCATACTGGTTCCCCGTGGGAATCAAACCCACAACCCTGGTGTTGCAAACACCATGCTCTACCAGCTGAGCCACACGGGACCACCATGAGGTGTGTTCAATTTGGGGAGGGGGCGGTTCATTTTTTAATGACACCTTGAGTTGTACCAGCCCCCCCAGTACATTTTGATCTGTCCCTAAAGGGGAGGAGTGGGAATCCTTTTCATAAGAGGATGAAGCTTTAGCTGACTAGTAACCTCAACTCCCAACAAACGACAAGTTGTTGAGTTCATTTACAGTAGAACGTCACATTGACACTTGTGCATTAATTAAGTGCAATGCGTCCTTGAGGATTGACATCAATTTGTTCCTGTGCATCGCTACTAAGGTGCATCCATATCAGTCTTCCATACAGGCATGAAAAACATGAGTGGATTCTTCGGTTAGCCTAATTGTTAGAACTGACTGAAACAAAAGTTACCAGAACCTTCTAGCAAAATGTTCTGTCTGTGTGTGGTGTGTGTTCTGTTAGAAACACAAGAGAGAAGTAGCCAACCTGAAAAGCTCAAGGTCTTTTCAGGACATGCAGAACAGGGTATGCAGCGTCAGTATAACTCTAGAGCAAATAGTTGATCATTTTTTGTCCGCTAATTCAAGACTGATAAAGGCCCAGTGCATTGATTGTGATTTATTTTTCTTCTAAAAAAAATAATTTAAATGTTTATTTGAATTTTTCTGCACCCTCAGCACCCTACTTCCTGCAGCCTCATGCAGTAAATGATGAATCTTTTTTTCACCCCTTATTACACACCATCACTATGTATTAAAGGAAATTAGCAGGCTTCAACCCTAAATGAATGGGTATGAGAAAGATTGACAGCATCTAATTATATTTTCAGAGGCCTTTTGTCCTGATGATGAATTCTGCTGTATGCTGCACACCAGTGGTCTATGAGTGGGAGGTGAGACGAGAAAGACAGGAGCCAAGGAAAGAGAAAAGGGAATTGGAAAAGGCATTTTAGAGTCTAGAGCCAGATCCACACTTGATACATGTACTGTAGACTATCAGCCCCCAAAGCAGCGAGAGAGAGAGGCAGAGAGAAAGAATCTTCTCCAACATGGTTTTCAAATCAAATCAAATTTGATTGGTCACATACACATGTTTAGCAGATGTTATTGCGGGTGTAGCGAAATGCTTGTGTTTCTAGCTCCAACAGTGCAGTAATATCTAACAATTCACAACAACACACACACACACACACACACACACACAAAAGTAAAATAATGGAATTAAGAAATATATAAATATATTAGGACAAGCAATGTCAGAGTGGCAATGACTAAAATACGGTAGAATGGGACACAGTATATACATATGAAATTATTAAAGTAGTACGTAAACATTATTAAAGTGACCAGTGATTCCAGGTCTTTAGGGCAGCAGCCTCTAAGGTGCAGGGTTGAGTAACCGGGTGGTAGCAAGCTAGTGATGGCTATTTAACAGTCTGATGGCCTTGAGATTGAAAAATAGCTTCTGTCTCTCGGTCCCGGCTTTGATGCACCTGTACTGACCTCGCCTTCTGGATGATAGCGTGGATAGTGTGGTGCTCCCTCTGCTTTATAGAATCTCTGCAGAACTGTGGACTATCGCAGCTGCTCAGTGTCAGCCAGCATTAGAGCAGACTAGCAGGAGACTGTGGGAATGAAAGGCTCAATCAACAGTAAGTCGGAGCGGAGGGAGAACAACTTCATGTCACCAAGGCCAGCATCTATCCTGACTCCCTTCCAGCTGGGAGAGACTACTATCACGTCCTTGAAATGGTGGGATTATGACCCCCCTATACGCCATGTTCCACCCCCCAGTAAAAATCTGCAGTGTAGTTTGTAATGTTTACTGTCCTGATACATTTAATGATCAAATCGCTGACAGCTGAACCGGGAGGCGGACAATTATTGTTTTAGTTAAGTAGTATATGTATTTATGTTCCTCCCCCCAGTAAAAAACAGCAGTGTAGTTAGTAAACATTACAAGAGGGAGGGGGGATCACACTGTCTACTGAACTGACATTGACTGGCAGACACATAATGAGATGAGGGAGAGAAAGAAAAACAGCGAAAGAAAGAGAGAAAAGAGAAATGACAGAGAAAGAGAGAAAAGAGAGAAGAAAAAAAGGGAGAGAGAGACAGAGCTGGGAGCAGCTTTCCTACTGAATGGGTGATGCAGAGACCATGAGCTGACCATGTGTTTGAGAGCTGTTGAGAAGTCTGGCTGTTATTCACAAGCTGCATCCCTGTCAGCATAATGCAGGTTTGAACAGCATCAATGGCCGTGAACGCTCAGGGGACCATCATAAACAACAATATAATTGACTAAGAAGAGCATGGTTATCAGTGGAGATCTTAAAGCTATGGGGTACATAAAACACTGCTGCCATCTTATGGCTGAACAGTTGAATTGCAAACTGTTTCACTATTGTTTTGATAACAGAGGTGCACACCTACAGTACCAGTCAAAAGTTTGAACACAGCTAGCTACTCATTCAAGGGTTCTTTATTTTTACTATTTCCTACATTGTAGAATAATAGTGAAGACATCAAAACTATGAAACACATATGGAATCATGTAGTAACCAAAAAAGGTGTTAAAACAAAATATTGAATATTTGAGATTTTTCAAAAAGTAGCCACCTTTTGCCTTGATGACAGCTTTGCACACTCTTGGCATTCTCTCAACCAGATTCTTGAGGTAGTCACCTGGAATGCATTTCAATTAACAGGTGTGCCTTGTTAAAAGTTAAGTTGTGGAATTTCTTTCCTTCTTAATGCGTTTGAGCCAATCAGTTGTGTTGTGCTAAGGTAGGGGTGGTATACAGAAGATAGCCCTATTTGGTAAAAGACCAACTCCATATTATGGCAAGAACAGCTCAAATAAGCAAAAAGAAACGACAGTCCATCATTACTTTAAGACATGAAGATCACTCAATACGGAAAATGTGAAGAACTTTTCAAGTTTCTTCAAGTGCAGTCGCAAAAACTCTCAAGCGCTGATGAAGAAACGGTCATGAGGACTGCCACAGGAAAGGAAGACCCAGAGTTACCTCTGCTGCAGAGGATAAGTTCATTAGAGCTACCAGCCTCAGAAAATAACAGACACATCTCAACATCAACTGTTCAGAGACAGTGAATCAGGCCTTCGTGGTTGAATTGCTGCAAAGAAACCACTACTAAAAGGACACCAATAAGAAGAAAAGATTTGCTTTTGCGACAAGAAACACGAGCAATGGACATTAGACCGGTGGAAATCTGTCCTTTGGTCTGATGAGTCCAAATTTGAGATTTTTGGTTCCAACCGATGTCTTTGTGAGCTGTAGAGTAGGTGAACGGATGATCTCCGCATGTGTGGTTCCCACCGTGAAGCATGGAGGAGGTTTGATGGTGTGGGGGTGCTTTGCTGGTGACACTGTCAGTGATTTATTTAGAATTCAAGGCAAACCACAGCATTCTGCAGCGATACGCCATCCCATCTGGTTTGTGTTTAGTGGGACTATCATTTGTTTTTCAACAGAACAATGACCCAACACACCTCCAGGCTGTGTAAGGGCTATTTGACCAAGAAGGAGAGTGACGGAGTGCTGCATCAGATGACCTGGCCTCCACAATCCCCCGACCTCAACCCAATTGAGATGGTTTGGGATGAGTATGACTGTAGAGTGAAGGAAAAGCAGCCAACAAGTGCTCAGCATATGTGGGAACTCCTTCAAGATTGTTGAAAAAGCATTCCAGGTGAAGCTGGTTGAGAGAATGCCAAGAGTGTGCAAAGCTGTCATCAAGGCAAAGGGTGGCTACTTTGAAGAATCTAAAATATATTTTGATGTGTTTAACACTTTTTGGTTACTACATGATTCCATATGTGTCATTTCATAGTTTTGATGTCTTCACTATTATTCTACAATGTTGAAAATAGTAAAAAATTAAGAAAAACCCTTGAATGAGTAGTTGTGCCCAAACTTTTGACTGGTAGTGTACGTCATTGTTTATTGTTAATTTGTCAAGTGTAACATTTCTGCATAAAATAAACATTAATACAACCATATAAATCCTAAATATTTACTTTATTGATGAAGTCTCTCAGTTTATGATCTTGCCTTTTACATTTCACATCAGTCTTTCAGCCAAATGAGGTAGGAAATAAGGATGCAGAACAACCTATTCCAAGTTAGTTAGTTGTCATAGAAAACTGAGGTCAATCAGTCAGGAACAGTAACTGAAAACTTGAGTCCTCTAAATACAATTCCTGTGTAGACGTGTGTTTCGATGTGGGTCTTCGGTCTTTTCTGGTGCAGTACTCAGACTAGAGGAGTTATAGGGCTGGATTAGAACTCCGATACAGGCTTCATGTTATGGATGTAAAGTGACTCACTTTCCCTCATGTGCGGCCCAATCACTGTACCCCCCCTGGTAGTGCCGAGCCCTAGGAGAGAGAAGGGGAGGAGAGAGAGAGGGGGGGGGGGGGCGAGAGATCTTTCAGGTGTCTTCCAGTATGTGTATTTGAGAATACTGTATGTCCACACTAATGTACCCTAATAAGGTATGCCAGGTGAGTTAAAGTGTGTTATACCTGTTGAAGCCCAGTTGTCGGGCGATGGCTAGAGCTTCGGCGCTCCTCCGGCCCTTCTGGCAGTGGAACACAATGTTGTCATCATCTTTCCCAGGAGCCTTCACCTCGAACTGCAGCTGGAAGTGCTCTGGTGACAGCTTTAGAGATTCCTCTAGCTGGCCCACTGACAGACACACACATACACGCTAAACATTAGTAGAGATTGCGCGCATGCACAGATACAGATACAGTACACATAAAAACACACTTTTGATAGGTTAATATACACCATGATTTGTGTGGTCTACTCACATGGGATGTTTAGAGAGTCCGGGATGCGTCCAGCCATGAACTCATCTTGGTTGCGGACATCAAACAGCTGGACGTTGTGAGTGGACAACATGTTCTTCAGCTGCTTGTAGCTCACCACCGAATCTGAGGCGAGCACACACACACACACACACACACCACTATAATGGGTTCACTGCCATTCCATAATCATATCCCCTGTCCCATCAATATACATTGTTGTCTGTTGTTAAAACCTTGATAAACCTGGACTCACCATCCATTGCTTGAAAGAAAGACTCGTAAACCAGGAACAATTTCAGCCAAAAGGATCCTACTGATGGAATTCAGTGAAAGTAAACTGTTCAGGACAGAGGTTTACTAATAGGGGATGAGAGGCAGGCTGTGATACACAGGTTGACTATAGTGCTGGACCCCCAAACAGTCTATAGTTGAAAAGTATGAATAAGCCTATGAATGAATCACTTGAACCAGACCCAATGACAAACTGCATGGCAGCAGATCCATTCACACACACACACTTTACTGGAAAGTGCTGATGACCTTTTTTTCCAGTTAGTTCTAACATCTGGGCTAACCAACCAATCCACTCATCAGACTTTCTAATTATGTTTTGTTACTCTAGGTGAGCATTTGAAAACAAGAGCATGTTATGGAGCATGTTATGGAACCAGTCACCAATATGGCTACAGCAGAAATGCTGCAATTAAATAGCCTTTAACTAGTTTCCTTAAAAGGGGAAATCTGCCGTTCAAATGATCACAAAGCAGATACCCCGCCACTGTATTGGTAAAAAGCTGAGGGATGTGGCTGGATAAATGTTTCCACTCTCAAAATCATAGACAGAGTTATGGATGCTAGCACTGACCAACCATGAGATGAAAATGATCATTGTAAACGGACACTGTTAAAACTACATTACAAACAATGGAGTAAAACAAGCTTATATTTTGGGTTCTGATGGGGCATGACAGTTGTATGGGGTATGACTAAGTTCATGAGGCATTTATAAGTTATATTCTTCAACAATCAATGGGCAGTGCTTAAATTTGTAAATCAGGAGGTGCCGGAACAAAAAGTGAGCGTGAGAGAGGAGTTCTGGTGGTAAAGAAACCAAAAAAATTACCTTCATAGTAAAGCAATGCATGTCATCGCATTTGCGTAGTGGCATAGAGCACTCAATGACCAGACATGAGAGCACAGAGCATGGCTGCTAGCTGCTTTTCGTCACTCTAAACTCCAACAAAACATTTTCTGTGAAATAATCTCTCCGGTTTTATATTTGACGAGGCTGAAGCCCTTTTGACACATACGTGTTAAACAAGGTTCAACCCACACACCGCCCACTTCACCTATTTAGAGAGAGGGGAATCTTGGGAGTTGTTGGAATTGACTTAAATGGCCAATTGGGAACATCAGGACATTCAATGCTAGATATCTAGACTCAGACATTGTTATAAAAAAAATAATAAAAATGTGAATGTGTTTACAATAGACTAGTGAAAACAACAAAACCACTGTATTACATGGGTAAAACAAGTCCTTTAACCTGTATATGCAGGGGCGAAACTTTCACATGGGACGGAGGGAACATGTCCCCCCCACATTCTGAAATGTCCAGATTAAAAAGTCTTCCCTTTGATCAGCAGGAACCATTTGCTTTCCAACCTGTGTTTTCCTGCGATTGTATTTGAAATATTGCGAAAGGCCTGTTTTGGCTGTATGCTGTTCACTGAAAGATTTGCAGCGAGTTCCCGACTGTAGGCTACGCCTTGTGATTGGGCTACACACAATCAACAGCTAGGATCCTCTGTGGCGAAGTTATAAGCCTACTCCTGGTGTAGTATTCTGAAGTGTTTCATTTCTTTCTGAACAGACTGCAGTAATTCTATAACTTTGTCAAATTTATTTCAATGTATCGTCCATTTTGTATGATGTTACGAATTACAATTCTGCCATCTCTCACCACAGCATTGGCCAGTCGGCCATGTGTTGTTCTCAAACATCAAATCAAAATGTTATTTGTCACATGTGCCGAATACAATAGGTGTAGTAGACCTTACAGTGAAATGCTTATTTACAAGCCCTTAACCAACAATGCAGTTTTAAGATTTTTTTATCTAGACTTGGAGATCCGGTACCGCTTGCCGTGTAGTAGCATAAAGAAAAGTCTATGACTAGGGTGGCGGGAGTCCTTGGCAATTTTTGGGGCATTCCTCTGACACCACTTGGTATAGAGGTCCTGGATGGCAGGAAGCTTGGCCCCAGTGA
Organism: Salmo trutta; assembly: GCF_901001165.1. Lineage (NCBI taxonomy): Eukaryota > Metazoa > Chordata > Actinopteri > Salmoniformes > Salmonidae > Salmo > Salmo trutta. The sequence continues at coordinate 13,578,260 of NC_042962.1, read as the reverse complement.
TGTACTGGGCCATACGCACTACCCTCTGTAGTGCCTTGCGGTCGGAGGCCGAGCAGTTGCCATACCAGGTGGTGATGCAACCAATCAGGATGCTATTGATGGTGCAGCTGTAGAAGCTTTTGAGGATCTGAGGACCCATGTCAAATCTTTTCAGTCTCCTGAATTGTCATGTGCATTTCACGACTGTCTTGGTGTGTTTGGACCATGATAGTTTGTTGGTGATGTGGACACCAAGGAACTTGAAGCTCTCAACCTGCTTTATTACAGCCCCGTCAGTGAGAATGGGGGCTTGCTCAGACCTCCTTTTTCCCTTAAGTCCACAATCATCTCCTTTGTCTTAATCACGTTGAGGGAGAGTTTGTTATCCTGGTACCACTCTGCCAGGTCTCTGATCTCCTCCCTATAAGCTGTCTCATCATTGTCAGTGATCAGGCCTACCACTGTTGTGTCATCAGCAATCTTAATAATGGTGTTGGAGTCATGCTTGGCCATGCAGTCATGGGTGAACAGGGGGCACAGGAGGGGATTGAGCACGCACCCGTGGGGAGCCCCTGTGTTGAGGATCAGTGTGGCGGATGTGTTGTTACCTACCCTCACCACCTGGGGCAGCCCGTCAGGAAGTCCAGGATCCAGTTGCACAACGAGGTTTTAGTCCCAGGGTCCTTAGCTTAGTGATGAGCTTTGAGGGCACTATGGTGTTGGACGCTGAGCTGTAGTCAATGAACAGCATTCTCACATAGGTGTTCCTTTTGTCCAGGTGGGAAAGGGCAGTATGGAGTGCAATACAGATTGCATCATCTGTGGATCTGTTAGGGCAGTATGCAAATTGGAGTGGGTCTAGGGTTTCTGGAATAATGGTGTTGATGTGAGCCATAGCCAACCTTTCAAAGCACTTCATGGTTACCTTGGTGTTCTTGGGGACAGGGACTATGGTGGTCTGCTTGAAACATGTTGGTATTAAAGACTCAGTCAGGGACAGGTTGAAAATGTTAGTGAAGACACTTGCCAGTTGGTCAGCGCATGCTCGGAGTACAAGTCCTGGTAATCCGTCTGGCCCTGTGAATGGTGACCTGTTTAAAAGGTCTTACTCACATCGGCTACAGAGAGCGTGATCACACAGTCATCCGGAATAGCTGATGCTCTCATGCATGTTTCAGTGTTGCTTTCCTCGAAGCGAGCATAGAAGTTATTTAGCTAGTCTGGTAGGCTCGTGTCACTGGGCAGCTGTAGTTCCCTTTGTAGTCCGTAATAGTTTGCAAGCCCTGCCACATCCGACGAGCACCGGAGCTGGTGTAGTATGATTCAATCTTAGTCCTGTATTGACGCTTTGGCTCTTTGTTGGTTTGTCGGAGGGCATAGCAGAATTAGCATCTGCGTCCTCTGACCACTTCCTTATTAAGCGAGTCACTGGTACTTCCTGCTTTAGTTTTTGCTTGTAAGCAGGAATCAGGAGGATAGAGTTATGGTCAGATTTGCCAAATGGAGGGCAAGGGAGAGCTTTGTATGCATCTCTGTGTGTGGAGTAAAGGTGGTATAGAGTTTTTCTCTCTTCTGGTTGCACATTTAACATGCTGATAGAAATTAAGTAAAACCGATTTAAGTTTCCCTGCATTATAGTCTGGCTACTAGGAGCATCGCCTCTGGATGAGCATTTTCCTGTTTGCTTATGGCCCTATACAGCTCGTTGAGTGCCGTCTTAGTACCAGCATCCGTTTGTGGTGGTAAATAGACAGCTACGAAAAATATAGATGAAAACTCTCTTGGTAAATAGTGTGGTCTACAGCTTATGAGATCCTCTACCTCAGGCGAGCAAAACCTTGAGACTTCCTTAATATTAGATTGTGCACCAGCTGTTATTTACAAATAGACCCAGACCGTCACCACTTGTCTTACCGGAGGCAGCTGTTCCATCTTGCCGATGGACCGAAAACCGCGCTAGCTGTATGTTATTCATGTCGTCTTCGTGAGTAATCGCTGTTCTGATGTCCAGAAGTTATTTTCGGCCAAGTGAAGATAGCAGCAACATTATGTACAAAATAAGTTAAAAAAATAAGTTACAAACAACGCAACAAAACTAACAAAATAGCACATTTGGTTAGGAGTACGTAAAAACGGCAGCCATCCCCTCCGGCACCATTCTGTTCAAAATGTTCCACAAACCATAAACCCAGGCCTCCCAACCAGAATCAATTCTTAGAATAATCAGGCAGCAGCTGAAAATCTACATTTTCACATTACCTTTTTTTTAGGGGGCAAGAAATTTTACGAGAAGGCAATTCCAATTAATTCTGATTGCTTTAATCATAACTTTTACACTGCATTGAAAGATATTCAATAGGTTCTGGAACGAAACAGTCCAAAACTGAGAGGTGGCTCAAATTAAAGCTGCATTATGTAACTTTTTGGGCTACCTGACCAAATTCACATAGAAAAGTGGAAGCTACTCTAAGAAGCGGTAGATCTGTTCTAAGTGCGCTATTTCTAAGCTTCCCAATCTTAAGTTTAGGTTTTGCGTCTTTTACTTCGGTTTTGTACACCAGCTTCAAGTAGCTTAATATACAGTCGTGGCCAAAAGTTGAGAATGACACAAGTATTAATTTTCACAAAGTCTGTTGCCTCAGTTTGTATGATGGCAATTTACATATACTCCAGAATGTTATGAAGAGTGATCAGATTAAAGTCCCTCTTTGCCATGCAAATGAACTGAATCCCCAAAAAACATTTCCAATGCATTTCAGCCATGCCACAAAAGGACCAGCTGACATCATGTCAGTGATTCTCTCGTTAACACAGGTGTGAGTGTTGACAAGGACAAGGCTGGAGATCACTCTGTCATGCTGATTGAGTTCGAATAACAGACTGGAAGCTTCAAAAGGAGGGTGGTGCTTGGAATCATTGTTCTTCCTCTGTCAGCCATGGTTACCTGCAAGGAAACACATGCCGTCATCATTGCTTTGCACAAAAAGGGCTTCACAGGCAAGGATATTGCTGCCAGTAAGATTGTACCTAAATCAACCATTTATCGGATCATCAAGAACTTCAAGGAGAGCGGTTCAATTGTTGTGAAGAAGGCTTCAGGTCGCCCAAGAAAGTCCAGCAAGCACTAGGACTGTCTCCTAAAGTTGATTCAGCTGCGGGATTGGGGCACCACCAGTACAGAGCTTGCTCAGGAATGGCAGCAGGCAGGTGTGAGTGCATCTGCATGCACAGTGAGGCGAAGACTTTTGGAGGATGGCCTGGTGTCAAGAAGGGCAGCAAAGAAGCCACTTCTCTCCAGGAAAAACAACAGGGACAGACTGATATTCTGCAAAAGGTACAGGGATTGGACTGCTGAGGACTGGGGTAAAGTCATTTTCTCTGATGAATCGCCTTTCCATCTGTAAAAAAGCTTATCCGGAGAAGACAAGGTGAGCGCTACCATCAGTCCTGTGTCATGCCAACAGTAAAGCATCCTGAGACCATTCATGTGTGGGGTTGCTTCTCAGCCAAGGGATTGGGCTCACTCACAATTTTGCCTAAGAACACAGCCATGAATAAAGAATGGTACCAACACATCCTCCAAGAGCAACTTCTCCCAACCATCCAGGAACAGTTTGGTGACGAACAATGCCTTTTCCAGCATGATGGAGCACCTTGCCATAAGGCAAAAGTGATAACTAAGTGGCTCGGGGAACAAAACATCGATATTTTGGGTCCATGACCAGGAAACTCCCCAGACCTTAATTCCATTGACAACTTGTGGTCAATCCTCAAGAGGCAGGTGGACAAACAAAAACCCACAAATTCTGACAAACTCCATGCATTGATTATGCAAGAATGGGCTGCCATCAGTCAGGATGTGGCCCAGAAGTTAATTGACAGCATGCCAGGGCGGATTGCAGAGGTCTTGAATATGAAGGGTCAACACAGCAAATATTGACTCTTTGCATCAACTTCATGTAATTGTCAATAAAAGCCTTTGACACTTATGAAATGCTTGTAATTATACTTCAGTATTCCATAGTAACACCTGACAAAAATATCTAAAGATACTGAAGCAGAAAACTTTGTGGAAATTAATATGTGTCATTCGCAAAACTTTTGGCCACGACTGTACAATAGTTTTGGTTATGGAAAATATATTTCAGAGGTTTAGATCGTGCAATGATTCTCTACTATACTTGCTTGTTTTGTCACAAACTGAAATTAGGCAAACTATTAGTATTTTAGCAACCACGAAATAGCGGAGTGATTTCTGCATAGTGCGTACATTTTAAGCACTGTCAATGGGTAGGCTATATATAATTAATTCAAAAGTCCAAAATTGATGTAACAATGCAGAGTGCCCTTAAAATAATACTCAAAAGGTGCCTTAGGCTATATGATGACATTGGTAACACATAGGCATTTTAGTTATTACACGGGTTTATATAGCGCAGTCACATTGAACAACAACTAGGTCTTTGTTGGATTCAGGTTGAACAACTGATTAACCAAATTGACAGGCCTCAAGAGGACTGGTGACCGTGAAGCCTTATAGCCTACCGGGGTTGGGCAAGGAGGACTCGCTGAATCTGGTTGTTGACGTCGTGAAACCAAACCATTGGCCTCTCGTACCGAGCGAAACGCGGCTGCTGGCTTCGGCAACGGTCAGAAATATTCTCCGTAACAGCAGACCGGACACCATGTTTACCAAAGACCGGCTTCCCGTTGTAAGCAAAGGAACAAACTACTTTGTATCATAAATGTATTACACAGTATTTTCTTTCTGCCCTCAGCCGACAAATACGTGTTAACAATGTTTCAAGAGTGCACGTACCCTAACCATTGTTAACGTGTTGAGAAATTCGGCCATGCCTATCTCGAGTCATATTATCGAGAAAGATAAGAAAGGGGTTATTGCGTCGATTTATGAGTTCTAGGAATTAGGCCCTTAGTGAATGGGCGCGTTCGAGCAGATCACTTTTGTCAAGTAGGTAACCATCGTTGATCACTGCCTTTCAACATGTGTTGCATTCCGGGAATAAAAATTGCCCGACTTGCGCCTACATGTCGACTGCATGAACTTTACAAAAAAACGTGACGTTTTTTACTGCAGGTTTCTGCAGTTCTTCATCAACTTCATCCTGCAGCCATCGCCTGCATTGTGGGAGGCTCTATTGTTATAACTAATAATTAATGTATTTTTGTTTGACCCACATGAACGTGACCAAAGATAAGTGAGACATCTCACTTGGTATTTTTTTTCTGGACAGACGGAGCACGAGAAAGGGAACGGCCAGAGGACAAATTCCCATCTGGCGTGGACTAATAAAGTGAATTTTATCTTATCTTACACAGAAAGGAACCTTGGCCATTGTTATTGTTTAGCCTATTTTACAAGCAATATGTTGAGTTCCAGTGCAGTGCATGGGAATTATTTACAGTGCAGGACAAAACATAAAATGCCAAACTTGGCTTGGGCCCTAAAAAGTTACATCGGCTTATTTCTACATCAGCGGTCTGCCAGTGTGCTGGGTCTGATGGTTTGTTTATATAGCAGGTTAGGATAATTAATATGTCAGGTTAGGAGAATTAATATGTCAGGTTAGGAGAATTCATGAGTCAGGTTAGGAGAATTAATGTATCAGGTTAGGATAATTAAAATGTCAGGTTAGGAGAATTCATGTGTCAGGTTAGGAGAATTAATGAGTCAGGTTAGGAGAATTCATGAGTCAGGTTAGGATAATTAATGAATCAGGTTTGGATAATTAATATGTCAGGTTAGGATAATTAATGTGTCAGGTTAGGATAATTAATATGTCAGGTTAGGATAATTAATATGTCAGGTTAGGATAATTAATATGTCAGGTTAGGATAATTAATGTATCAGGTTTGGATAATTAACGTATCAGTGGCGACCCATCATTCATGGCAGGTGTTTTGAGCCCCACATTTTTACCTAAAAAAATGTAAATACCAAAAATTAAATTAAAAAAATTGTGTGGGGGGGCTTGCCTGTTTTGCATGTTATTTTTCCATTAATATGTGTCACATATGAGTTTGCAGGTATTTCAGCTTAGCTCAGTGCTTTCTGTGGTGGTGGGGCAAGCCAGTAGAAAATACGCAGCGTTGCGCCATGATTGGCTCAGTGTTCTGTCACTCGTGGGTACACTACATCACCACCAAGTCAAAGGGTAGAGCTAGAGAATTCTAGCTCCTTGGGTGCTGCCATAGAGTAACATTAGAAGTGCCCATCCAAGAAGGCTCAAGGTTATTGGCTACAGAGAAAATTATGTCAAATCACCTTATATGTACAGTACCTTTGATTGGACTGATCATGTCAACATCATACTTTAAAAATCTTAGCTAGCAGTCATCATCATGAATCAAGTCGACAATCTACTGGCAAATCCTTTTTAATCCTTGTCATATGAAGATAAATAATAAAGAGAAATTATAGATAAACGTATCAGTGCTCATCGGCCATTGGACATAAACATTACACAACAAGTTGTAAATTGTAAATTCAACAATGAATGGTTTGGAAGGAATCAGTGACAGTGGCTAACTGCAAGCATTGCAAAGCAATCACTCACCTGCTATTCAGTGGAGTGGCTGTGTGGTCCCAAATCTGTGATTAAGGGGCTCTTTTCCAAGTTTAAAATTATAAACATTCAACATTGGCCATGCTGTCAATGAAGCAGGATTTGTGCCACATTCAAAATAACTGTTAAATCGGAACTGCGATAACTTGACTTCGGTGAGTTCAAGACAACTGGGAAGTCGGGATTAAACAAGCTCCGACTGAGAAAATACGTTTTGAACGGTCATCCAACTTGGAATTGTAAATCCGGCCTCTTTCTAGAGCTCTGACCTGAAGATCAATGACGTAATCACAATTCAACCTTTTCAGAGTTCCCAGTTGTTGTGAAAGCACCATAAATCCAGAGAATGTCAGACTTTGATAACACAATTTGCCCACGAAGGACCGCCACGCCACCTTTCTGTTCAAGTGAGTACAGCACAACAAGATGAGTATGCTGTATGCTGCTGCATAAATTATGCAATATGCCAGGGAGATATGTATCCTGTAGCTAAGAAAGTAATACTAAGTGTATGTTGTGTAATAAGATGTTCGTAGCCCATGTGCCTCTCCCTAATAATTTGGTCTTTTTACCCCTCTTAATTTTGCCTACTGTTCTAACTTGGTGGTGCACATGTAGCCTATAACCTGTTTTAGAGAAATGTAATCATTGAATATTGTAAGAGCTTTCATTGTCTCAGAGGGATCCCACCCCCTCTGAGCACCCCCCCCCCCTGTCAGCCACCCTGATAGCCCTCCTGATCCCCCCTAAACCCACTGAGGACATGCACAAGCCACAGATTGTACTCCTTATGGACTCAAACAAGAAATATATACAATAAAATAAGCTTTTCCCCAAACACACAGTGTCTAAACTCTGGTGTCCAAACTCCCAGCGTGCGCTAGACTGTCTGAGGACCAACTAGGGTCACCCAGCCACATAATAATGCACACAGGCACAAACGACCTAAGAGCACAGCAGGAAACGGTGGCCACAGCACTCAAGGGAGTGATTGAAAAAGCTTCTTCTACTTTCCCCAACGCACAAGTTGTAACATCCACCCTGCTACCACGAAAATACCTGCTACCATACAGCGCATAAACACAAGTATTTCCCTTGACTGTACCTCAAAACCAAATGTTTGCTTGGCCCAACAAACAAAACAAAACAAAGGCAAAGTCTTCTCATGCTTTGTTTATTTCAAAAAAGCATTTGACTCAATTTGGCATGAGGGTCTGCTATACAAATTGATGGAAAGTGGTGTTGGGGAAAAACACACAACATTATAAAATCCATGTACACAAACAAGTGTGTGGTTAAAATTGGCAAAAAACACACACATTTCTTTCCACAGGGCCATGGGGTGAGACAGGGATGCAGCTTAAGCCTCACCCTCTTCAACATACAGTATATCTCAAATAATTGACGAGGGCACTAGAACAGTCTGCAGCACCCGGCCTCACCCTACTAGAATCTGAAGTCAACTGTCTACTGTTTGCTGATGATCAGGTGCTTCTGGTCCCAACCAAGGAGGGCCTACAGCAGCACCTAGATCTTCAGAACAGATTCTGTCAGACCTGGGCCCTGGGAGTAAATCTCAATAAGACAAAAATAATGGTGTTCCAAAAAAGGTCCAGTTGCCAGGACCACATACAAATGTAAATTTGCCCTGGAGCATACAAAAAACGATACATACCTCTGCCTAAACATCAGCGCCAAAGGTAACTTCCACAAAGCTGTGAAAGAGCTGAGCGACAAGGCAAGAAGGGCCTTTTATGCCATCAAAATGAACATAAAATTCGACATACCAATTAGGATCTGGCTAAAAATACCTGAATCAGTTATAGAACCCATTATCTTTATGGTTGTGAGATCTGGAGTCCGCTCACCAAGCAAGAATTCACAAAATGGGACGAACACCAAATTGAGACTCTGCATGCAGAATTCTACAAAAATATCCTCAGTGTACAACGTAAAACACCAAATAATGCATGCAGAGCAGAAGTAGGCCGATACCCACTAATTATTAAAATCCAGAAGAGAGTCGTTAAATTATACAAAAAACATTGGATTATTTTTTTTTAAACAGAAAACTAGAATGCTATTTGTCCCTAAACAGAGAGCATAGTGGCAGAATACCTGACCACTGTCAGGCAGAATACCCGACCACTGTGAAATGGCCCGAATTTAAGGACATTTTTGACTACAGTATGTACAGACTCAGTGAGCATAGCCTTGCTGTCGAGAAAGGCCGCCATAGGCTATGTGCACACAAAATGAGGTGGAAACTGAGCTGCACTTCCTAACCTCCTGCCAAATGTATAACCAAAATAGAGACACATATTTTCCTCAGATTACACAGATCCACAAGAAATTCGAAAACCCAATATCTATTGGGTGAAATACCACAGTGTGCCATCACAGCAGCAAGATTTGTGACCTGTTGCCACAAGAAAAGGGTAACCAGTGAAGACAAACACCATTGTAAATACAACCCATATTTATGTATATTTATTTATATTTATCCCTTTTGTACTTTAACTATTTGCACATAATATGACATTAGTAATGCCATTATTCTTTTGAACTTTTGTGAGTGTGTCATGGTTGCCGTCGGTGAAAGAGGACCAATACGCAGCAGGTACGTGTATGCTCATCTTGAGTTTTATTGACTACAAAAAATGAACGTACAAAAATAACAAAGAAACGAACGAACAACTACAAACAGTCTGGCCAAGCTAAGCTTAACACAGAACAATCACCCACAAATCACAAACACAAACACACCCTTATATATGGGACTCTCAATCAAAGGCAGATAGACAACACCTGCCTTCAACTGAGAGTCCCAACCCCAATTAACCAACATAGAAACACACTCACCAGACTAGACATAGAAATACATAAAGACTATAAACCAAAACCCCGGAAATACTAAATCAAACACCCCTTAACCAAACACACCACCCTGAACCACATAAAACAAATACCCTCTGTCATGCCCTGACCAAACTACAAAACAATTAACCTTATATACTGGCCAGGACGTGGCAGTACCCCCCCCTTAAAGGTGCTACCCCGGAAGCACCTTAACAAAAAAAAATACCCCTAAACAATACCCCCAAAAAAAATTCCCCCTTACTAAAGGGAGGGAAGGGAGGGTGGCTACCGTCAACGACGGCACTGTGCTACACCCCCCCTCCCCAACCCACCTATTTTTGGAGGTGGCTCCGGCTCAGGCCGTTCCAGGCTGTCTGGGCAGTCTGGCAGCTCGGGACAGTCTGGGCAGTCTGGCAGCTCGGGACAGTCTGGGCAGTCTGGCAGCTCGGGACAGTCTGGGCAGTCTGGCAGCTCGGGACAGTCTGGGCAGTCTGGCAGTCTGGGCAGTCTGGCAGCTCGGGACAGTCTGGGCAGTCTGGCAACTCGGGGCAGTCTGGCAACTCGGGGCAGTCTGGCAACTCGGGGCAGTCTGGCAACTCGGGGCAGTCTGGCAACTCGGGACAGTCTGGGCAGTCTGGCAACTCGGGACAGTCTGGGCAGTCTGGCAACTCGGGACAGTCTGGGCAGTCTGGCAACTCGGGACAGTCTGGGCAGTCTGGCAACTCGGGACAGTCTGGGCAGTCTGGCAACTCGGGACAGTCTGGGCAGTCTGGCAACTCGGGACAGTCTGGGCAGTCTGGCCACTCCGGCAGTTCAGGGCAGTCTGGCCACTCCGGCAGTTCAGGGCAGTCTGGCCACTCCGGCAGTTCAGGGCAGTCTGGCCACTCCGGCAGTTCAGCGCAGTCTGGCCACTCCGGCAGTTCAGCGCAGTCTGGCCACTCCGGCAGTTCAGCGCAGTCTGGCCACTCCGGCAGTTCAGCGCAGTCTGGCCACTCCGGCAGTTCAGCGCAGTCTGACCACTCCGGCGACTGTTGACTGACGGGCAGCTCCGACGACTGTTGACTGGCGGGCAGCTCCGACGACTGTTGACTGGCGGGCAGCTCCGACGACTGTTGACTGGCGGGCAGCTCCGACGACTGTTGACTGGCGGGCAGCTCCGACGACTGTTGACTGGCGGGCAGCTCCGACGACTGTTGACTGGCGGGCAGCTCCGACGACTGTTGACTGGCGGGCAGCTCCGACGACTGTTGACTGGCGAGGCTGGGTTTACGCACTTGCCGTTTAGTGCGGGGAGCGGGAACAGGACGAGTCGGACTGGGTGGACGCACTTCCGGGTCCGCACGAGAGACAGGAGCTGGAAACCCAGGGCTATGGAGGCGCACAGCCGGTCTAGATCTTACCTCCTGCACAACCCGCCTTGGCTGGATGGAACTAGTAGCCCTGTACGAGCGGAGTGCTCGTACAGGGCAGACTGGGCTGTGCAGGGGCCTGATGGTAGCCGTGCGTAGAGCGGGAGTTGGGTAGCCTGGTCCTCGGAGGCGTACCGGCGACCAGATGCGCTGCGCAGGCATCCTCCTACCAGGCTGGATGCCCGCTCTAGCACGGCACCTGCGAGGGGCTGGAATAACTCGCACCGGACTGTGCGTGCGTATGGGTGAGATAGTGCGCTTCTCAGCAAAACATGGCGCTCCCCACCTCATACGCTCCTCCATATAACCACGGGTAGCTGGCTTCCGGCTCTTCCTTCGCCTAGCCAAACTACCCGTGTGCCCCCCCAAAAAAAATTATTGGGGGTGCCTCTCGTGCTTCTCCCTCAGCGCGTCTCTGGCCTCGTACCATCGCCTCTCCGCCTTGGCTGCCTCAATTTCCCACTGCGGGCGCTGATAATCCCCAGCCTGATGTCAAGGTCCGGCCCCGTCCAGAATTTCTTCCCAAGTCCACTTCTCCCGCCAGTCCAACTCGAACGCGCTCTGCTCCTTCCTCTGCTGCTTGGTCCTTGAGTGGTGGGTGATTCTGTCATGGTTGCCGTCGGTGAAAGAGGACCAATACGCAGCAGGTACGTGTATGCTCATCTTGAGTTTTATTGACTACAAAAAATGAACGTACAAAAATAACAAAGAAACGAACGAACGAACAACTACAAACAGTCTGGCCAAGCTAAGCTTAACACAGAACAATCACCCACAAATCACAAACACACCCTTATATATGGGACTCTCAATCAAAGGCAGATAGACAACACCTGCCTTCAACTGAGAGTCCCAACCCCAATTAACCAACATAGAAACACACTCACCAGACTAGACATAGAAATACATAAACAGACTATAAACCAAAACCCCGGAAATACTAAATCAAACACCCCTTAACCAAACACACCACCCTGAACCACATAAAACAAATACCCTCTGTCACGCCCTGACCAAACTACAAAACAATTAACCTTATATACTGGCCAGGACGTGACAGAGTGTAATGTTTACAGCAAGATGACGCCAACAGAGAGGGTTGCCTCGCTTCTAGTCATTTGGGAAACTATGCAGTATTTTGTTTTTCTTACATTGTTAGCCCAGAAAATCTTAAGTGTTATTACATTCAGCCGGAAGGAACTATTAGATATCAGAGCGACTTCAACTTACCAGCACTACGACCAGGAATACGACTTTCCCGAAGCGGATCCTTTGTTAAAACCACCCAAGACATTCGAACTGATTCCAGAGGCTGACCCAAAACAACGTCGCTGCAGAAGAGGTAGACGGAGCGGCCTTCTGGTCAGACTTAGGAGGCGCGCACACCACCCACCGCTTCAGAGTATTTTACTCGCTAATGTTCAGTCTCTAGATAACAAGGTAGACGAAATTAGGGCTAGGGTTGCTTTCCAGAGAGACATCCGGGATTGTAACATACTCTGTTTCACGGAAACATGGCTCTCTGGGGACATGCAGTCGGAGTCGGCACAGCCACCGGGATTCTTTGTGCGTCGTGCCGACCGGAATAAACATCTCTCCGGAAAGAAGAAGGGCGGGGGTGTATGTTTTGTGATTAACGACACATGGTGTAATTGTAATAACATACAGGAACTCAAGTCCTTCTGTTCACCTGACCTATAATTCCTCACAATCAAATGTTGTCCGTATTATCTCCCAAGAGAATTCTTGTCGGTTATTGTCGCAGCCGTGTATATCCCCCCTCAAGCCGATACCACGATGGCCCGCAAGGAACTCCACTGGACTCTATGCAAACTGGAAACCATATATCCGGAGGTGTAACGCCCTGGCCATAGAGAGGGGTTTTTTGTTCTTTATTTTGGTTAGGCCAGGGTGTTACATTGGGTGGGCGTTCTATGTTCCTTTTTCTATGTTTTTGTATTTCTTTGTTTTGGGCCGAGTAGGGTTCCTAATCAGAGGCAGCTGTCTATCATTGTGTCTGATTAGGAATCATACTTAGGCAGCCTGTTTTCCTTTGGGGTTTTGTGGGTAGTTGTTTTCTGTCTTGTGTGTGTTCACCTGGCAGAACTGTTGGCTTTCGTTTTCCCTGTTTGTTTTTGAAGTGTCTCATTAAAAATCATTATGACCACTTACCACGCTGCATCTTGGTCCCCTCTTCTAGACGATCGTTACAGAATCCCCCACCAACAATGAACCAAGCAGCGGAGGAAGGAGAAGCACCAGGAGAGGGGAAATATGGACTCATGGACTTTGGAGGAGATGGAGAGGTGCGTTCAGGATTCCTGGAGATGGGAGGAATTGCTCGACGGAGGTGGATCGTGGGCTCAGGCTGGGGAGTATCGCCGCCCGCAGTGGGAGATCGAGGCGGCGATAGCTGAGAGGCGCTGGTACGAAGCAAGGGAGCGCAACAGGCACGAGAGGCAGCCCCAAAACATTTTTTGGGGGGTTCACACGGGGAGTGTGGCAGAGCCAGGAAGGAATTCTGGGCCAACCCTCCGTGCTTACAGGAGGCAGCGCAGTACTGGTCAGGCACCGTGTTATGCGGTAAAGCGCACGGTTTCCCCAGTACGCGTTGATAGCCTGGAGCGCTACATGCCAGCCCCCCGCAAGTGCCATGCGAGAGCAGGCATCGAGCCAGGACGGATTGTGCCAGCTCCGCGTGTCTGGTCTCCAGTGCGCTGTTTCGGTCCAGGCTATCATGCGCCGGCTCTGCGCACTGTGTCTCCAGGGCGCTGGGAGGGCTCAGTTTGCCCAATGCCTGCACTCCGCCCGTGCCGGGCAAAAGTGGGCATTCAGCCTGGAGTTTGGGTGGCAAGCCTACGCACCAGAACTCCAGTGCTCCCCCACAGCCCGGTTTATCCTGTGCCTCCTCCTCGGACCAGGCCTCAAGTTGGTCGCTCCAGCCTGGTTTATCCTGTGCCTCCTCCCAGGACCAGGCCTCCTGTGGGTCTCCCCAGCCTGGTGAGTCCAGTGCCTGCGCCCAGAGCCAGGCCTCCTTCATGTCTCCCCAGCCTGGTGAGGCCTGGGCCTCAGCGCCTCTTCAACCTAAGGAAGCTGAAGAAATTTGACTTGTCACCTGAAACCCTCACAAACTTTTACAGATGCACAATTGAGAGCATCCTGTCGGGCTGTATCACTGCCTGGTACGGCAACTGCACCGCCCACAACCGCAGGGCTCTCCAGAGGGTGGTGCGGTCTGCACAACGCATCACCGGGGGCAAACTACCTGCCCTCCAAGACACCTACAGCACCCGATGTCACAGGAAGGCCAAAATGATCATCAAGGACAACAACCACCTGAGCCACTGCCTGTTCACCCCCCTACCATCCAGAAGGCGAGGTCAGTACAGGTGCATCAAAGCTGGGACCGAGAGACAAAAAAATTGCTTCTATCTCAAGGCCATCAGCCATCACTAACGCAGAGAGGCTGCTGCCTACATACAGACTTGAAATCATTGGCCATTCTAACAAATGGATCACTAGTCACTTTATTAATGCCACCTTAATAAGGATGTTTACTCGTCCCATATGTATATACTGTATTTTATACCATCTATTGCATCTTGCCTATGCCACTCTGTTATTGCTCATCCATATATTTATATGTACATATTCTTAGTTCATCCCTTTACTTAGATTTGTGTGTATTAGGTAGTTGTTGTCTAATTGTTAGATTACTTGTTAGATATTGCTACACTGTCGGAACTAGAAGCACAAGCATTTCGCTACACTCGTAATAACATCTGCTAACCATGGGTATGTGACCAATACAATTTGATTTGATTTAATGTTCATTTTTATTGTTTATTTCACTTTGTTTATTATCTAGTTCACTTGCTTTGGCAGTGTTAACATATGTTTCCCATGCCAATAAAGCCCTTTAATTTAAATTGAATTGAGAGAGAGAGAATTAGAGAGCGAGAGAGAGAGAGAGAGAGAGAGAGAGGGAGAGAGAGATGCAACCAGAGGAGGGCAGCAGAGGACAACACATAAACACAAATGTAATTTTGTCCTTGAGACATTTTATTGAAATACTGTAAAATTCCATCTATTCCGATGGAGGACTGCTCCTTTTGAGGAGTACAAATATGGCAGCTGGTAGCATCAAAACCTCTAATTGGGGTTTATACATTGAACATCCCTGTTAGTGAGCATTTCTCCTTTGCCAAGATAATCCATCCACCTGACAGGTGTGGCATATCAAGAAACTGATTAAACAGCATGATCATTACACAGGTGCACCTGGTGCTGGGGACAATAAACGGCCACTCTAAAATGTGCGGTTTTGTCTCACAACACAATGCCACAGATGTCTCAAGTTTAGAGAGAATGTGCAATTTTGTATTTATTTTATTTCACCTTTATTTAACCAGGTAGGCCAGTTGAGAACAAGTTCTCATTTACAACTGCGACCTGGCCAAGATAAAGCAAAGCAGTGCGACAAAATCAAACAACACAGAGTTACACATAAACAAACGTACAGTCAATAACACAATAGAAAAAATCTATGTACAGTGTGTGCAAATGTAGACGAGTAGGGGCGTAGGCAATAAAAAGGCCATAGAGACGAAATAATTACAATTTAGCATTAACACTGGAGTGATGGATGTGTAGATGATGATGTGCAAGTAGAGATACTGGGGTGAAAAAGAGCAATAGGGTAAGTAATAATATGGGGGTGAGGTAGTTGGGTGTGCTATTTACAGATTGGCTATGTACAGTCGTGGCCAAAAGTTTTGAGAATGACACAAATATTAATTTCCACAAAGTTTTCTGCTTCAGTGTCTAGATATTTTTGTCAGATGTTACTATGGAATACTGAAGTATAATTACAAGCATTTCACAAGTGTCAAAGGCTTTTATTAACAATTACATGAAGTTGATACAAAGAGTCAATATTTGCTGTGTTGACCCTTCTTTTTCAAGACCTCTGCAATCCACCCTGGCATGCTGTCAATTAACTTCTGGGCCACATCCTGACTGATGGCAGGCCATTCTTGCATAATCAATGCTTGGAGTTTGTCAGAATTTGTTTTTTTTTGTTTGTCCACCCGCCTCTTGATGATTGACCACAAGTTGTCAATGGAATTAAGGTCTGGGGAGTTTCCTGGCCATGGACCCAAAATATTGATGTTTTGTTCCCCGAGCCACTTAGTTATCACTTTTGCCTTATGGCAAGGTGCTCCATCATGCTGGAAAAGGCATTGTTCGTCACCAAACTGTTCCTGGATGGTTGGGAGAAGTTGCTCTCGGAGGATGTGTTGGTACTATTCTTTACTCATGGCTGTGCTCTTAGGCAAAATTGTGAGTGAGCCCACTCCCTTGGCTGAGACACATGAATGGTCTCAGGATGCTTTACTGTTGGCATGACACAGGACTGATGGTAGCGCTCACCTTGAATTCTCCGGACAAGCTTTTTTCCAGATGCCCCAAACAAACCTTTTGCAGAATATCAGTCTGTCCCTGTTATTTTTCCTGGAGAGAAGTGGCTTCTTTGCTGCCCTTGACACCAGGCCATCCTCCAAAAGTATTCACCTCACTGTGCGTGCAGATGCACTCACTCCTGCCTGCTGCCATTCCTGAGAAAGCTCTGTACTGCTGGTGCCCCGATCCCGCAGCTAAATCAACTTTAGGAGATGGTCCTGGCACTTGCTGGACTTTCTTGGGCGCCCTGAAGCCTTCTTCACAACAATTGAACCGCTCTCCTTGAAGTTCTTGATGATCTGATAAATGGTTGATTTAGGTGCAATCTTACTGGCAGCAATATCCTTGCCTGTGAAGCCCTCTTTGTGCAAAGTAATGATTACGGCACGTGTTTCCTTGCAGGTAACCATGGTTAACAGAGGAAGAACAATGATTCCAAGCACCACCGTCCTTTTGAAGCTTACAGTCTGTTATTCAAACTCAATCAGCATGACAGAGTGTTCTCCAGCCTTGTCCTCGTCAACACTCACACCTGTGTTAACGAGAGAATCACTGACATGATGTCAGCTGGTCCTTTTGTGGCAGGGGGGATTCAGTTTATTTGCATGGCAAAGAGGGACTTTGCAATTAATTGCAATTCATCTGATCACTCTTCATAATACTCTGGAGTATATGCAAACTGCCATCATACAAACTGAGGCAGCAGACTTTGTGAAAATTAATATTTGTGTCATTCTCAAAACTTTTGGCCACGACTGTACAGGTACAGTGATCGGTGAGCTGCTCTGACAGCTGATGGTTAAAGTTAGAGAGGGAGATATAAGACTCCAGCTTCACTGATTTTTTGCAATTTGTTCCAGTCATTGGCAGCAGAGAACTGGAAGGAAAGGCTTGTGTTGGCTTTGGGGGATGACCAGTGAAATAAACCTGCTGGAGCGCGTGCTACGGGTGGGTGTTGTTATGGTGACCAGTGAGCTGAGATAAGGTGGGGCATTACCTAGCATAGACTTATAGATGACCTGGAGCCAGTAGTTTTGGCGACGAATATGTAGTGAGGGCCTGCCAACGAGAGCATACAGGTTGCAGTGGTGGGTAGTATATGGGGCTTTAGTAACAAAACGGATGGCACTGTGATAGACTACATCCAATTTGCTGAGTAGAGTGTTGGAGGCTATTTTGGTAATGACATCGCCGAAGTCAAGGATCGGTAGGATAGTCAGTTTTACGAGGGTATGTTTGGCAGCATGAGTGAAGGAGGCTTTGTTGCGAAATAGGAAGCCGATTCTAGATTTCATTTTGGATTGGAGATGCTTAATGTGAGTCTGGAAGGAGAGTTTACAGTCTAGCCAGACACCTAGGTATTTGTAGTTGTCCACATATTCTAAGTCAGAACCGTCCAGAGTAGTGATGCTAGTCGGGTGGGAGGGTGCGGGCAGCAATCGTTTGAAGAGCATGCACATGGTTTTACTTGCATTTAAAAGCAGTTGGAGGCCTCAGAAGGAGTGTGGTATAGCAAATCAAATCAAAGTTTATTTGTCATGTGCGCCGAATACAACAGGTATAGACCTTACAGTGAAATGCTTACTTACAGGCTCTAACCAATAGTGCAAAAAAGCTTGCATTGAAGCTCGTTTGGAGGTTTGTTCGCACAGTGTCCAAAGAAGGGCCAGAAGTATACAGAATGGTATCATCTGAGTAGAGGTGGATCAGAGAATCACCACTTCTGTGCATTCAAATTGCCATCGATAAAATTCAAATTGTGTTCATTGTCCGCAGCTTATGCCCGAGAATTGAACCCTGTGGCATCCCCATAGAGACTGCCAGAGGTCCGGACAACAGGCCCTCCGATTTGACACACTGAACTCTATCAGAGAAGTAGTCGGTGAACCAGGCGATGCAGTGATTTGAGAAGCCAAGGCTGTTGAGTCTGCCGATAAGATTGCGGTGATGGACAGAGTCGAAAGCCTTGGCCAGGTCGTTGAAGACGGCGGCACAGTACTGTCTTTTATCGATGGCGGTTATGATATTGTTTAGGACCTTGAGCGTGCTGAGGTGCACCCATGACCAGCTCTGAAACCAGATAGCGTAGTGGAGAAGGAACGGTGGGATTCGAAATGGTCGGTGATCTGTTTGTTAATTTGACTTTCGAAGATTTTAGAAAGGCAGGGCAGGATGGATATAGGTCTATAACAGTTTGGGTCTAGAGTGTCTCCCTCTTTGAAGAGGGGGATGACCGCGGCAGCTTTCCAATCTTTGGGGATCTCAGACGATATGAAAGAGAGATTGAACAGGCTAGTAATAGAGGTTGCAACAATTTCGGCAGATAATTTTAGAAAGAGAGGGTCCAGATTGTCTAGCCCAGCTGATTTGTAGGGATCCAGATTTTGTTTAGCTCTTTCAGGACATCAGCTGTCTGGATTTGGGTGAAGGAGAAGCGGGGGGGGGCTTGGGAAAGTTGCTACAGGCGGTGCTGAGATGTTGGCCGGGGTAGGGGTAGCTAAGTGGAAAACATGGCCAGACATAGAAAATTGCTTATTGAAATGATCAATTATCATAGATTTATTGGTGGTGACAATGTTTCCTATCCTCAGTGCAGTGGGCAGCTGGGAGGAGGTGCTCTTATTCTCCATGGACTTTACAGTGTCCCAAAACTTTTTGGAATTAGTGCTACAGGATGCAAATTTCTGTTTGAAAAAGTTAGCCTTAGCTTTCCTAACTGACTAAGTATATTTGTTCCTCACTTCCCTGAAAAGTTACATATCGTCCACCAGAGCTGCTGCCAGAGAATTGAATGTTCATTCCTCTTCCATAAGTCGCCTCCAACATCATTTTAGAGAATTTGGCAGTACGTCCAACTGTCCTCACAACCGCAGACCACGTGTAACCACGCCAGCCCAGGACCTCCAAATGCGGCTTCACCTGCAGGATCATCTGAGACCAGCCACAAGGACAGCTGATGAAACTGTGGGTTTGCACAACCAAATAATTTCTGCACAAACTGTCAAAAACTGTCTCAGGGAAGCTCATCTGTGTGCTCGTCATCCTCACCAGGGTCTTGACCTGACTGCAGTTTGGCGTCGTAACTGACTTCATTGGGCAAACGCTCACCTTCGATGGCCACTGGCATGCTGGAGAAGTGTGAACTTCATGGATGAATCCCGGTTTCAACTGTACCGGGCATATGGCAGACAGTGTGTATGGCGTCGTGTGGGCGAGCAGTTTGTTGATGCCAATGTTGTGAACAGAGTTCCCCATGGTGGAGGGGAGGGGAGGGGGGGGGGGGGTTATGGTATGGGCAGGCATAAGCTGCGGACAATGAACACAATTTGAATTTTATTGATGGCAATTTGAATGCACAGAAGTACCGTGACGAGATCCTGAGGCCCATTGTCGGGCCATTAATCCGCCACCATCACGTCATGTTTCAGCATGATAATGCACAGCCCCATGACGTAAGGATCTGTACACAATTCCTGGTCGCTGAAAATGTCCCAGTTCTTTCATGGCCTGCATACTCACTAGACATGTCACCCACTGAGCATTTTTGGGATGCTCTGGATCAACGTGAGTGAAAGAGTTTTCCAATATCCAGCAAGTTAGCACATCCATTGAAGAGGAGTGGGACAACATTCCACAGGCCACAATAAACAGCCTGATCAACTCTATGGGAAGGAGATATCGTGCTGCATGAGGCAAATGGTGGTCACACCAGATACTGACTGTTTTTCTGATCCATGCCCGTTTTCTTTTGGTATCTGTGACCATTAGATGCATATCTGTATTCCCAGTCCTGTGAAATCCATAGATTAGGGCCTAATTCATTTATTTCAATTGAGTGATTTCCTTATATGAACTGCAACTCAGTAAAATCTTAGAAATTGTTGCATTTATATTTTTGTTCAGTGTACATCAATATGCCATGTAAAACACAACGTTCACATTTGCAGAGATCGGATACAGATCAATTGTATATAAGGTCTCTACATACGAGGA
This sequence comes from Salmo trutta, assembly GCF_901001165.1. NCBI lineage: Eukaryota > Metazoa > Chordata > Actinopteri > Salmoniformes > Salmonidae > Salmo > Salmo trutta. Next base: position 13,557,970 of record NC_042962.1, on the reverse strand, counting down.
ACTATGTGATAATCTGCCCAACATGTCTGCAATGTAGGCAGCATGGAACACCACCAAATTCTGTTCAGGCCTGCACAGATTATCCAGTCTTTATTTTCAATGGCCGGAGGACGTTTATCATCGGATAATCCACATTAATATTATTGTCCCAGTGGCGATTTTAGCATGTAAATCTTGGTGGGGGCAAACTCAAAAAAATGGTTTTAGATGCATGCCAGCAAAGCCACTACACAACACTAAACAATACATGAATTGCACTATAACGGCGACAAGCGGTGCCCACAAACGTTTAGGGCCTACATAAAGCTGTCCCTACAGCAGACCTTTCTTTCTGGCACAATGGAGTGAATCCTTACCACCGCTTCACCTGGCAATCAGCGGAGTCTTGTCTGGCAGCGAAAAAATTCATTCAGCTTCGTTTACTGACTTTTTAAAAAACATAGCCGATATGGCTGACCATATCTTCCTGGCATATTTCATAATTTATGCAGCAGCATATAAGACATTTTTGGACTGACTTTGTTCTGTGCGGCATTCCTTCGTTGGCAAATTTTGTCATCAAAGAAAAAGATTTACAATTCTGAGTTGGATGACCGTTCAAAACTTATTTTCCCAGTCTGACTTCCCAGTTGCAATGCTTGCGATTATCCACTGTCACCGATTCCTTCCAAACAACTCATTGTTGAATTTGCGATTTCCAACTTGTTGTGTAATGTTTATGTTCAATGGCCGATGAGCACTGATACGTTTCATCTATATTTTCTCTTCATTATTTCTCTTAATTTGATAAGGATTAAGAAGGATTTGCCAGTAGACTTGATTCACGATGATGACTGCTAGCTAAGATTGTGAAAGTAAGACGTTGACATGATCAGTCCAATCAAAGCTACTGTACATATAACGTGATTTGACGTCATTTCTGTGGCCAATGACCTTGAGCCTTCTTGGAAGGGCACTTTTAATATAATTCTATGATAGGACCCAAAGGGGGCCGCAAAAAGATGGCGGCGATTGCAGACGAGATTCCAGCTTGCTCCGAGTAACCTTAACTTTTATCCCTCTCAAACTTACTTAAATGTAACGGAACTTGGCTTATAGTAAACACAATAGAGAACAACACTTAGTTGACCGATAATTTGATTCGAAACTTTGAGAAATGGAAGGAAAAAATGTGCGAAAGAGCAAAGGGAGGAGAAGGGAGTTGCTAGCTGAGCACTCATACGTTGGAGAAAAACCGCCACCTGACTCCTCAGGAGAAGAAATGGAGGATTCTGGACATTCGGTTGATTCTGAAAATGCAGTCAATAGTCCTGCACCCAAAAAGTCACAGAAAGAATTGTCTTTGCGCGAACTACAGGTCAACATAATCGATGCTGTCTCTGCAAAGATAAACGAAAGAGCCGATGGTCTGGAGAAAATGATACGCGAAAACACATCAAAAATAGTTGACCTCGAGACCTCTCTGAATCATGCATACAAGAGTATCGAAGAGCTTAAACTTGCAAACACTGCTACGTCTGAGAAATGCACTGCTCAGAAGAAGACCATCGCAGACATGCAAGAGCGCTTATCGGAAGCAGAGCGATACCGGAGAAGGTGGGGGCTACGGCTTTACGGTGTCCCCGAGGACCAGGATGAGAATGTGAAGCGCTTAGTAAGAGACATCTGTAACCGTGTGGCACCGGACTTCCCCGATGGATATATGGATATGGCTGTGGATGTCGCTCATCGTATTGGGAAGAAACAAGATGCCATCGTCAGCCGATCGATCATCATCCAGTTTGCTTTTCGCACAGCGAGAGATGCAGTTTGGAAGAAAGCAAAGGAAAGCGCCTTTCTGAAAGAAAAAAACTTAGATTCGGGGAGGATTTGATTGCAGCAGACAAGGCAGCAAAGGCAAAACTGTGGCCTCTTGTACAACAGGCCCGAAATCAAGGAAAGGGTGGATACTACAGGGGAATCAGAGCCTTTTTCGCCAACGGTAAAGAAATACGACCGGGGTGATTTGTTCTGTCGGTAGGTTTACAAGGTAGTTCCTCCCTCACTGCAAACTGAACGTTCTACTTTTGAAACATGGTGTCACTATTTTACAAGTTAAGACTTCTGTTAATACATATATGAAGCAACTTTTTATAGAGAGGGTAAAGTTGAGATTGCATAGGATTTTTCTTTCTATTCTATAGATATGGACTTGAAGTTTATGTCAATCAATGCCAGGGGGATACGTAACCTGTTGAAGAGAAAAGCTTTTTTTTTGTAAGGACTGCAACGCAGATCTTGTATTCGTTCAAGAAACACATTCATGCAAAGAGGACTATAATTATTGGAAAAATCAGTGGGGCAGTGACATTTTTTTGGCCCACGGGACAAATCATTCAGCTGGGGTTGCAATTTTAGCACACAATTTCAAAGGGAAATTTTTGTTTACTCAAATGGACTCCAATGGACATTGGCTAGTAGCGGTCACCAACCACATGGACAGATTATTTGTGTTGTGTAATGTATATGGATACTGTTCTAGTCCTCCAAATAACTTACTTCTAGAGGAAATTGAAGAAATTCTTAAAAGTCTTCTGAGAAAATATCCATCCAGTCAGATTATAGTTGGTGGAGATTTTAATATGGTTTATTCTAATGAGACTGATAGATTGCCTCATAGGCCTAACATTGGTGTGAACAAGTTGGTGAATTTCTGCCAAAGCCTGGACTTAATTGACATATGGAGAGTAAAAAACCCTGGAGAGATACAATACACATGGAGTAATAGAGATCGTTTCTTACAATCAAGAATTGATTTGTGGGTGATAACCTCTAGTCTTGAGCCCAACACTGTAGAGGTAAAAATACTGCCTGCAGTCGTGACGGATCATTAAGTCATATGGTTGACTGTAAGAATATGCAGTAATGATGGTAAGAAATACTCTGGTGCTTACTGGAAATTAAATAACTCATTGTTATTGCATGATGATTTAAAAAATGTGATTAAGAATCTAATTTCTGTTTACTGGAGTTTAGCTACATCTAATGCAGAATATGGGAAATATTGGGAACTGCTGAAATTTAAAATCCGCTCAGCCTGTATTACTTATGGAAAATGGCTTGCTTTAAGAAGGAGATGTGAGGTAGCTGAACTCTCTAAAACAATTGCCGATATCACAGAGATTGAGCATCTTGATCTTAATGAGAAAGCTAAATTGAATGATTTACAGAATCAACTAGATACATTGTATGAGGAAAAGGCTAGAGGAGCTTTCATAAGATCTAGAAAACAATGGCTTGAAAAAGGTGAAAAGAACAGTAGATACTTTTTTAATTTGGAGAAGAGGAGAGGGGAACTCAACACACTTCGGAAACTTAAGATTAATGGGGTTACCACTGAGGATAGAGAGTTGTTATCAGAATTTACCACTAAATTTTATGAGAATCTTTACTCCTTAGATAACAATTTGAGTGACTCTAAGGATCTCCTTGATTCTATAGAGAATGTTGATTATGGACATCCAGTACGGGGTTGCTCAGTTAAAAAAGAACAAATCTCCAGGTTGTGATGGATAAACCTCTGAATTTTACAAAACCTTCTTTGAAGAAATAGCACCTTTTTTACTTGAAACCTTTAAGGAGGCTATAAAGAAGGGAGAACTACCTGCCTCTCTGAAGCAAGGGGTTATTACTCTTATACCTAAACCACACAAGGATCTCCTATGTATTGATAATTGGCGTCCAATCACACTCCTAAATAACGACTACAAAATTATAGCCTTAATCTTTGCAAAAAGGTTAAAGTCTTGCTTAAATGATCTGATTGATGAACGTCAATCAGGGTTTATGAAAGGGCGCCATATATCTAATAATCTCAGGCTGGTGTTAGACTTGGTTGAGTATTGTGATCTATTAGATGACTTCCCTGTTATCCTATTTTTGGATTTTCAGAAAGCATTTGATACAGTAAGTCACAATTTTATCTTTGATTGTCTTAAGCATTTGAAATGTGGTCGTTTTTTTGTTGATGCTATTAGAACTCTGTATAATGGTGGCAATAACTGTATCAAACTCTGTCATGGAACTTCCTCGAGGTTTAACATTTACAAAGGAATACGACAAGGTTGTCCAATTTCACCTTTTTTATTTTTGTTAGTATCTCAAATGCTATGCTCATTAGTTCATAAAAGTCCATTTGAAGGCATTACATTCCAGGCCAGAGAGATTAAGATATCCCAACTGGCGGATGACACCTCACTTATTTTGAAAAATGTGTCTCAAGCTAGATTAGCATTGGATATCGTGAAGCAGTTCTCCAAAATCTCAGGTTTGGTTTTAAATCTTTCCAAATGTGAGATGTTTGTTTTGAAAGGAGCTGTCAATCCAGCAGATTGTAACATCTCTGAAAAAGATACTGTAACCTACCTTGGTGTAAAGATCACCAAAAATCTTAAGGCTATGAATGATCTTAATTTGAACCCTGTAACTGAATCTGTCAAAAACAAATTATCCTCATGGTTAGGGAGGGATTTAAGTCTTCAAGGAAGGGTGCTTTAATCCAAAGCTGAGGGGCTATCTCGTGCATCCTATCTTTTTTCATCTATTGACATTCCCAAATCCACTTGCTGTTCCTTAGATAGGCTTTTGTACAACTTCATATGGAAAAACAAGCCACATAAGATAAAAAGAGATGTTATCACCAACAGGGTTTGTGATGGCGGTCTAAATGTCTTAGATTTCACTCTCTTTAATCAGATATCAAAGGTCAACTGGATTAAAAGGTACATAAAAAATCCTCATAGTTTCTGGAATATTATACCTCATTTTGTTTTTCAGAAGTTCGGAGGGCTTAATTTTTTACTACAATGTCCATATATTGTGGGTAAACTTCCTGTGAAACTGGCGGATTTTCACAAGCAGGCTTTAATGTGCTGGGCTTTGTTGTATAAACACAACTTTTCACCTCATAAATGTTTTATATGGAACAATGGGTCGATATATAGAAACAAGATGTTATTTAACCATAAATGGTTCTCGAAAAACATTGTTCTTGTCAGCCAATTAGTTGATAATAGTGGGAATCTATTTACACAGAGAGAATTTATGGAAAGATACAACTTTGAGGTTTCAAGCAAGGAATATGACACTGTTATTAAAGCTATACCTAGTGGGATAAAAACTTTACTTCAGAATAATACATATTTTGGAATATCTCCGATTGTAAGCAATGTTCAGGTGAATGGCATTGGTCTACTAGATACGAAATTCAACAATCGTTTATTAAGGGATATTTTCTACAGGAAGTCTATTCCCTCTGCGATATTTTGTTGGGCTTCATCGTTTGATGTAAACTGGCACCGTGCTTGGCTCACTCCACACAAAGTTATGGTGACCAATAAAGTGAAGGAGATCTCCTTTAAGATAATCCATAGATTCTATCCGTGTAATAGTTTGATTTCTAAATACATACTTGATGTTACTAGTGAATGCAGTTTTTGTGAACTAGAAACTGAATCTATTGAACACTTATTCTGTAATTGTTTATATAGTGAAGTGTTCTGGACTGATGTAAAACTATATCTTGGCCTCAAATTGCATACAACCATATTATTATATTATATACAACCATATTATTATATTATATACAACCATATTATTATATTATATACAACCATATTATTATATTATATACAACCATTGATATGTCTAAGTTTGACATATATTTTTACTACACTGATTCCACAATTGAACGTGAGTATGTCATAAATCTCTTTATTTTATTAGGCAAATGTTTCATACACAAATCAAAATTTATGAAGAAAAAGCCCCTTTTCTTAATTTTTTTATCTGATGTGGAAAACTATTTAGAGTCTTTAAAACGTATACAAAACAAAATGTCAAAAAAATGTATTCGCTATATGTCTGTATTTGATTTGATATAATGTGGAATAGTTTTATTTAATTTTTTTCTCAATTATTTGGAATCCCTCTGGCTGTTATGTTTATGTTTTGCATGTTACTGTTAATAACATTTTTTTAAAAAGGACCCAAAGGGCTGAACTTTTGGATGTCTACCCTTACTAAAGGACTGAAGCTAGGCTCTGGAACGCACCCAATCTTTTGTGGGAAGATTCGTGATTTCTCGCGATATTTTCTGTACTGACGTGGTACGCAGCTCAGCGCAAAGAGAAAGCGAGCGCGCAGATCTATCTGTACATCCGTGGTTTTCCGCTATCTGGCTGCTGTCTGGTGTGATAAGGGGATAAAGCGGAAGGAATATGGTTCCATCTCACGTCCCTCCGGCTGCAGCGCTGTCATAACGGAGTTTTCGTGTGGGCAGCTGGGGCTTGTACTCGGTCCACCGAATAACCAGGACTCCTGCCTTTCCCGTTTAACGCGGTAGTCCCTGCAGCAGTAGCTGAGCGTCACGGGAACAGATGGGTGAGTTGAGACAAGATTATTTAAAAATATATTTTTTTTACCTTTGTGATGCTTCAATTTACAGTTGTAACAGTAGAAAACCTAAACACAACTGGACACACCGGGATACTTTACAGTAAAGACGCTGAATGTAGTCTAAACTATGTTTTCGTTAGCTGCGTGTCCTGATGACCATAACGCGATGCTTAGGCGGGGAACTTGCGTGTGTGTTGCGAGTACAGCAGACAGTAAGAAGACATTGATGTGTTACAGATGTTGACACGTTTACATTTTCATTCTCCGTCCTCTCTCTTCCCCTTTCTCGCTCTTCCTCTCCCCGTTTTTGCTAGAATATAGCCTAACTGAGTGTAAATGGGTTTAGTTGTAGAGTTACTGATAGGTAGTGAAGCTCCCTCAAGGTAAACCCCAGGGAGAGGTGGGGGGAGAGAGGAGGGGGAGGACCGGAAGAGAAAGCAGCTTCATAATCTTCACTGTAATACAGACTGAGATAGCAGCTGTTGTGTAGATAGGCCAGATGTCCCCTCCTCTCTTCCTCCTCTATTATTTCAATCCTCTCCTCTCTTCTTCTTCTCCTCTCTTCATTCTATTCCTGTAGTGCCTGTATAAGCCACCCCCCCTAGTTGTGACCAATAATATACTCATTCACAGATACACACAGACACCACCTGGCACCATCCCTGAGTTGAAGTCCTGGTCCCCATGGTAACCAGACACCTCAGCAGCACCTCCATGGGGATTGTTATTGGTGGCCAGCTGACATATGAATATTCATGATGCAGCTGCAGTGTGTCATCAGTATTTGTGTGTGTTCTACTACTGAGTTGGGAGTGTATTATGTCTACAGGCTTAGTTGGTACACTCCTATGGTTCCTCTATTCTTTCTCTCAGTGCAGACAAGCACAGGGTAGATGGGGATAGATAGGGAGAGAATGAGAGAGGGTGTTTTAGGGGTTGGGAGCGAGGAGGAGGGGGATTGAGTCATAGCAGTCCTCCGTCTCATTCCACCATTCCCGTAGTTACACCACCACCCACACAACTATGACAGCGATCTGTGTATTTGTGTGTCCTTTTACAAACTGAGGTATTCTCTTTGGGCGCATTCCTGACTTGGGATGCCAACACAACTCAACTATTGCGGAAATCAAATAACATTTTATTGGTCACGTACACAGTTTAGCAGGTGTTATGGCGGGGGCAATGCAGTAAATGTCTACAATTTAAAAAATTATTTTAAAAAAAACAGGAACTAAATGATGCATTCATGTCAATGGAAAACTTGGTGACTTCAGCAAGTTTGTTAGCCATTAAGTCTAAATAGTTAGTATTTTCTCTCTTCTCTCTCTGTTTCTCTCTGTCTCTGTGTGTGTTTCCAGTGGAGGCGGTGGTAGAGTTTGACTATGAGGCTCAACAGGAGGATGAGTTGAGTCTGCGTGTCGGTGACATCATCGTCAAGGTAACCAAGGATGACGGAGGGTGGTGGAAAGGAGAGATAGACGGACGGAGGGGGCTGTTCCCAGACAACTTTGTCAGAGTGAGTAACAATGACAACACACTCAAATCAATGTTGTTGTTCCCATATTGTGTTTCAAGAGCATTGTACAGCCAAGTGTTTAGGATCTGTAGCACTTTTTAAATGCGTCAAGGTATTTAGAATGTCAATAAAAATGCTTCACAGTGTTTAAATTGTAAATACCTCAACATGTTTGTTCACTGTAACATTTTAGATTTTAAAAACTAAACACACTGGGGATGAGGTTTTAACAGTTTAGGGTGTAAAGCACAATTTGCATATTTCCCAGCATGCCTTTCAAGTGAATGTGAGAGACCTCCCATGACTGTGTTTGTTGGTGAGAGAGACATGGTTGTTGATTTAAAAAACTTGATTGTCTATGTGAACATGTAACTTTTTTATGTAAAAGTGAACTCTAACTTGGCTATAACTGATGGCCATTCACATATTATACATGTCCTGAGACCTTTAGTTGTGGCCTAGTTATCCTTGATAATGTGTTCTGAAAATCTTGACTCATTGGCCACAAGTGATTAATAATTCTTATTGGAATACAGCTAGAGGGTGAATATCCAACAATTTTTAACTATTTTTTTTCACTCAAGACATGGCATATGGGGGAGCAGTGAGATACCCAATCGGTTAGATGATACTTTTCTCGTCAATCATCTTGAAAAAAAGCGTATAGTTATAGATTGCACTATGCAGAAATAGCTCCACCATTTCCTGGTTGCTAAAATTACAATAGTTCTTCTAATTTCAGTTTATGTGGCAAAACAAACAGGTAGGTGTAGAGAATCATTGTACTGTCTAAACCGCTCTGAAATATATATTTGCATAACCAATACTATTGTATTTTCAGCTATTTGAAGCTGGTGTATAAAACTGAAAGTGAAATACGCAAAAAACTAAACTTAAGAGAAAGCGTAGAAATAGAGCACATAGAACCGATCTACCTCTTCTTAGACTTGCTTTCATTGAGATCTATAACACACATTTCTATGTGAATTTGGTCGGTCCGCCTAAAAAAAGTTACATATTGCTGCTTTTGAAAACTCGAAATCAACCAAAGGTCAAATGCTTTACTATCTAAAGGTTACAAGTGCGTGGGCGACATAGAGAAACAAAATGGTGCAGTTTAAGGCCATGTGGCGGAGAGTGATGCAGGCGCTAGAGATGAGGGGTGTGAGCAGGTGGGTCCTGGCAGGAGTGATGTCGTGGATGTTTGTGTGCATCTTTATGTTGTCGTTTTGTATGTGGATATTTTGGATTATAAAAAAAATATAATAAATAAAATATTAAAGCCAATATATTTTTCACCCAAACCTGCACTCAATGACTGCTATGGTGAAGGACTTAACAAACAATACTACCTTAACCATCTAAACTGGAACCACCATCTCAGTAACGGATGTAATAAATCCAACCCCTTACAGATTGGATTAATTTAGAAAAATGTAAGTTATTTATCTTTGAATAGTATACAATCAAGTAATCAATCAATGTGCATGAGGAAGCATAGATATTAAAACAAACTATTCTAAACATCAACCTGCAACTAAACATGCGGGACAAAACTGATAACGAGGCCCCGCCCATGTCTTTTTCACTCTGAGAGTTGAACTCAACATAGTTGAGAAACAATAACACCACGGGAATGGAAACATTTCTTGAATCAAATGTCTTGTTCAGTTGTCCTGAAATGTAGGTTTGATTGATTGATTGAATTTACTTGACAATTTGTAAAATCCATACATAAAGGGTGCTCCAGCTGGTGACGCCGCCACATACAATTTAAGGAAATTGTCAAGGATAACACAATAAATCTTAACAGCTTATTTCCATGATGGTCCTTTTTAAGAGGGAAAGGTGGCAGACATTCCTAACACTGATCTGTATAGAAGGCATGGAAAGTCACATACATTTCTATTGACTAAATCCACTCTTAACAGGACTATGGGAAAGTAAACACTAGTGTTTAAAATCTGAACACTTAGGAGATGAAGGTGTTCTCCGGGTTGGAAACTAACTGGAAAAAGCTCACTATGATGTTTAATCAAGCATTCTAAATGCTTGTGTTTAGGATGAGAACACTTATTGGCAAATCTAAATATCTAACATTTAAGTTTTAAACACGTCACGTTTCATGTTTTTTACAGTGTAGCCTAATGAACCTAATGAATGGTTCTGTGAACCTGTAAAGAACACAAACATGTTCTTTGAATGTCCTGGATGGGAGACCAGATGCTGCAGCAAAAACACTGACACCAGTATCTAACGGTGGTGTGGTTGTGTGATACAGGGGAAGCATCCACTTCCTTTCACAGTAGAGGAAGTAAAAATGACACAAGCAAACATGAACCCAGTGTTGTTGTGTGTTTCTTTAACCCTGAATGGTCAATGATGAAGTCGATCTAGAATACAGCAGACAAGAGACATTCACCTGCTGAAATGTTGCTCCTAAAACTCCTTATTTAATAACTGTTGTGTTGAAATTCACTGCTCACTCAGATTACACTCACCCTGTGTCAGTTTTAGGGATGAATATTTCCCAGAGAACCTTCCAGGTTTCAACACCAGGAATAATACATATTATGCCGAGAGTCCCGAGAAATAACTATCTGTAAGGTCGAGCAGTGAATTTAAAACACAGATTCAACCGCAAAGACCAGGGAGGTTTTCCAATGACATGCAAAGAAGGGCAAAAAAAGCAGACATTGAATGTCCGTTTGAGCATGGTGAAGTTATTAATTACACTTGGGATGGTGTATCAATACACCCAGTCACTACAAAGATATAGGCATCCTTCCTAACTCAGTTTGCAGAGAGGAAGGAAACCGCTCAGGGATTTCACCATGAGGCCAATGGTGACGTTAAAACAGTTACAGAGTTTAATGGCTGTGATAGGAGAAAACTGATGATGGAACAACAACATTGTAGATACTCCACAATACTAACCTAACTGACAGAGTGAAAATAAAAACCTGCTTGTCTGCTTTCTACCAGACACTGGAAGATTAATTCACCTTTCAGCAGGACAATAACCTGGGGAAGGAAAAAGGAAACCGCACACTGCTCTTGATAGTATCATTGATCATTGATCTTTAATCTTTAATAAGCTTCACGTATCGGCCTCACGGCCTTTGTCAGAGCTTTTGTGAATTTCTTAAAATTAGCACCCTTATGTAGACCTAGCCCCACCCACATCTGTTCCACGCATGGAAAGGGGTTGGAGGCGAAGGAAAAACAAATAAGTGCTACCAAATATAACAATATGCATTTCATAAATATTTGAATAAAGTGTGTAAATAAGACGTATTAAACACGTCTATAAACCACAATGATGACATAGCAAGTTTTCATTAATCATCGTACGAAAAACATCAGAGTCATATTAAATAGGGACATAATTCATGTTCAAATTCACAACATAACATACATAGGCATTTCATCATTAAGTCCTTTAGGAAATAATGTCTGGAGGGTGAAAATCCCAAAACATTCTCTTTTGCTCAGAGTATTATTAATATCACCTCCCCTGTCTGATATCTTGACTTTCTCTATGCCACAAAATCTAAAAGGTAGAAATGTCATGTTTTAGGTCATGAAAATGTACTGCGACTGGATAATCCCTGTCGTTTCTCCTGATTGAACTTTTATGTTCACTAATTCTCTGTTTGAGAGAACGAGAGGTTTTACCGAAATAGCACAGCCCACATGGACATATAATAATGTAGATAACATGGGTGGTGGACATGTAATAATGTCATTTATTTGGGACCGTTTTCCTGTGTGTGGGTGGCAGAAATATTCACACGTCATCATATTGTTGCACTGTGCGCATCCTCTGCATTTATAGCTACCATTTGGAAAAGGGCGTAAAAGAGCCTGGCTGATTTTCTTTTGTGGCTGGCAGTTGGCATGAACCAATTTAGCGCGTAAATTGCGACCTCGCTTATACACAATAAGTGGTGGATTTTTAAATTCTGCCGGCAAAGCTGGATCCGATGATAAAATATGCCAGTGTTTCTTGTCCGCATCTCCCACTTTTCGCGTGTTCAAGTATGTGGTTGTGAACATTATGGAGTGTTCTTTAGCTTTAGCGGGTCTTTTTTGTAGCAGTTCATCTCGTGTTTTCCCCAATGCCAAATGAAGAGCTTCATCCACACATTGTGGCGAATAGCCTCTTCTTAGAAACCTAATGCGCATCTCCGCTGCTTTTTCTAGATAATCATCTGTGGCATATACGGCGCAGTCTGAAAAACTGGCTTCTAGGAAGTCCTCTTTTTAATGGCTCAGGATGGACGCTGTCCCCCGTAGAGTATTTCTGTCCGTTTCTTTTCTGTACAGAGTTGTAAACAGGGTTCCATTTGATTTCTCAGGACAATATCCTAAAACACAAGGTCAAATCTACACTGAAGTTGCTTACCAAGAAGACAGTGAATGTTCCTGAGTGGCCGAGTTACAGTTTTGACTTAAATCTACTTGGAAATCTATGGCAATACCTGAAAATGGTTGTCTAGCAATAACCATCAACCAATTTGACAGAGCTTGAAGAATTTTAGGGAAAAAAAATGGGCAAATGTTGCACCATCCAGGTATGTAAAGCTCTTAGAGACTCACACACTCACAACTGTAATCATTGCCAAAGGTGATTCTACAAAGTATTGACTCAGGGCAGGGCCGGCGCCAGAACAAATCAGTTGGACCAGCCATGTGTGCACCCGCTTGCGCGTTCACAATTAGTTTTAATAGGTGTAATAGTAAAGACCATAGGCAGCTGGTTTATTTCAAGTTTGGGGAAGCTTACAATTTATCCTACCATTTCTACCGATCTATCTTTTATATGCACATTTTTGTGGAACAGTTTAATTTCAATAATAACATTTTATTTTCTCAAAATCATTGTTACGTGGTTGACAAAATTCAACTGAGGTGAGGGCAGCAGCCTCTGCCATATGAACACATTGATACACTGTGATCCATTGGCGGCTAAAGAAATGAGCTCATAGAACTCTGAGATGCAGCAGTAGGCCTGTAACTTCCATCTCAACTAAGTAAAGCTGACAAATAAAAACAGTAGAAAATACCCTGATGAAAATTCTGGTTCTTTCAATCACATGAATCTCTCTTCTCCGCCTGTCTGCCTCCCTTTCTATCTGTCTTGAGCTGTTGTTAGTGAAGTGCAACGTTGTATCAACTAGACTATTCCAGGCCCTCAGAGTTTCCCACGCCAGTGAGCTCTAGACCGCTGTTTTTTAAATAACGTTTCCACCGACTATATGGGCTCATCAGATCATGATATTTTGCTCTTTCACACCGAGGCTTGGTGATTATTGTGGCCGGGAGTGTTGGAAAGATTTTTTTAAATACTGAGGACACTATAATTTGCAATGGATGTAAAAAAATATATAATAATACAGAAAATACTCACTTCGTTTCCGATGTGTGAGGTGAAGAAAACCATACTGAGAAGCTCAGCTTATTAGTGGTGGACGTGGTGAGTTAAGACAATCAGACATTAACAAATGGGCACCTTCCTGTATTTGTATGCCGCAGGCCAGGTAGGCCTACTCTATATGCGTCCCTCAACGTTATCAGGACAGGAGAACACATACTCATTGCTCAAAGAGAAAAGAAAAGGCAATGAAACGATTGACAAAACCAAAACTTGTTTCTCACAAGTTTAGAAGGTTGTGAACTCTGCAAACAATTTTTCCACTCCGAGAATGAGAACGGCGAATTACTGTAATGAATACATGCATTGATAGAAGTGTATGTAACCATATGATGAGGGAATAACAGTACATTTACTAGGCCTACTGGAGACATATGTAATGGTGAATTGATAAAAAATGTACCGGCAAAGAATTCACACAATGAAAAAATGTATGGGCAAGAATTGGCGGTAGACAGCTGAGCACATTCTGGAGAGCTGCACCATATCTTGGCCACACACCCCTCCGCCACCCACAGGTCTGCACATTATACCCCTAGAACAGCATTGGACTTATACTGGACAGATTTGGGTAAGAGTGAGCCCTCTCACTTTGCCTTTTCCTGTCTGCTAAAACTATATCACCGGAGAAAGCATCTAAGCGAGTGAAACAACACCCCTCTATATATAGCCCATGTATCTGACGCGGTCTGGCCAGAAATAGTATGACATGCTATACTATTTTGGTCCAGACAGCATTACATATATGGTCTACACATACTGAGATGTAAATGTACAAATGTCTTAAAAACATCTTTTCACTTTCTCATTATGGGGTATTGTGTGTAGATGGGTGAGAGAGAAATACAATGAATACATTTTTAATTCAGGCTGTGACGACAACAAAGTGTGAAATAAGTCAGAGGGTATATTCTTTCGGAAGGCTCTGTATGATCATTATGGCATGGGGTATCCCCTAACAAGCGGGGCGCTCCACCACCTTGTCGGCTTGGCTGTGCCAAGAATTACAAATGTTATGATTCTCTTCTCCATCTTTCTGAAGTGTGCACTTGTTCACCCCCATCTCATGAATTGAAAAGAGGCCTTAATGGCCATGTCCTCTTATAATCTCCACCCGGCACAGCCAGAAGAGGACTGGCCACCTCTCAGAGCCTGGTTCCTCTCCACCCGGCACAGCCAGAAGAGGACTGGCCACCTCTCAGAGCCTGGTTCCTCTCCACCCGGCACAGCCAGAAGAGGACTGGCCACCTCTCAGAGCCTGGTTCCTCTCCACCCGGCACAGCCAGAAGAGGACTGGCCACCTCTCAGAGCCTGGTTCCTCTATAGGTTTCTTCCTAGGTCCCTGCCTTTCTAGGGAGTTTTTCCTAGCCACCATGTATCTACATCTGCATTGCTTGCTGTTTGGGATTTTAGGCTGGGGTTCTATATAAGCACTTTGTGACATTTTCTGATGTAAAAAGGGCTTTATAAATACATTTGATTTTGATTATTATCATTTGTTTTGGTATTCGAGTACTGATCTTTAGATCATAATGAAAACATTACATGGACAGAGGGTACCTGATCCTAGATCAGCACTCCTAGTCTGTGATGCTTTATGGATATGGGCCCTGCTGGTATGTTAGTGCTAGGCTGGAACAAAAACCTGTAAAAAAAAAAAAAAAATGCTTTCCAGGACCAGGGTTGGAAAACGTTCATCTCAGAGGAAAAGAGTTTGACCAGATGTTTGTGTGTGTGTGTGCGCGCAGTCGTGGCCAAAAGTTTTGAGAATGACACAAATATTAATTTTCACAAAGTTTGCTGCTTCAGTGTCTTTAGATATTTTTGTCAGATGTTACTATGGAATACTGAAGTATAATTACAAGCATTTCATAAGTGTCAAAGACTTTTATTGACAATTACATGAAGTTCATGCAAAGAGTCAATATTTGGAGTGTTGACCCTTCTTTTTCAAGACCTCTGCAATCCGCCCTGGCATGCTGTCAATTAACTTCTGGGCCACATCCTGACTGATGGCAAGCCCATTCTTACATAATCAATGCTTGGAGTTTGTCAGAATTTGTGGGTTTTTGTTTGTCCACCCGCCTCTTGAGGATTGACCACAAGTTGTCAATGGAATTAAGGTCTGGGGAGTTTCCTGGCCATGGACCCAAAATATTGATGTTTTGTTCCCCGAGCCACTTAGTTATCACTTTTGCCTTATGGCAAGGTGCTCCATCATGCTGGAAAAGGCATTGTTCGTCACCAAACTGTTCCTGGATGGTTGGGAGAAGTAGCTCTTGGAGGATGTGTTGGTACCATTCTTTATTCATGGCTGTGTTCTTTGGCAAAATTGTGAGTGAGCCCACTCCCTTGGCTGAGAAGCAACCCCACACATGAATGGTCTCAGGATGCTTTACTGTTGGCATGACACAGGACTGATGGTAGCGCTCACCTTGTCATCTCCGGACAAGCTTTTTTCCAGATGCCCCAAACAATCTGAAAGGGGATTCATCAGAGAAAATAACTTTACCCCAGTCCTCAGCAGTCCAATTCCTGTACCTTTTGCAGAATATCAGTCTGTCCCTGATGTTTTTCCTGGAGAGAAGTGGCTTCTTTGCTGCCCTTCTTGACACCAGGCCATCCTTCAAAAGTCTTCGCCTCACTGTGCGTGCAGATGCACTCACATCTGCCTGCTGCCATTCCTGAGCAAGCTCTGTACTGGTGGTGCCCCAATCCCACAGCTGAATCAACTTTAGGAGACGGTCCTGGCGCTTGCTGAACTTTCTTGGGCGTCCTGAAGCCTTCTTCACAACAATTGAACCGCTCTCCTTGAAGTTCTTGATGATCCGATAAATGGTTGATTTAGATGCAATCTTACTGGCAGCAATATCCTTGCCTGTGAAGCCCTTTTTGTGCAAAGCAATGATGACGGCACGTGTTTCCTTGCATGTAACCATGGTAGACAGAGGAAGAACAATGTTTCCAAGCACCACCCTCCTTTTCAAGCTTCCAGTCTGTTATTCAAACTCAATCAGCTTGACAGAGTGATCTCCAGCCTTGTCCTTGTCAACACTCACACCTGTGTTAACGAGAGAATCACTGACATGATGTCAGCTGGTCCTTTTGTGGCAGGGCTGAAATCCATTGGAAAAGTTTTTGGGGGATTCAGTTCATTTGCATGGCAAAGAGGGACTTTGCAGTTAATTGCAATTCATCTGATCACTCTTCATAACATTCTGGAATATATGCAAATTGCCATCATACAAACTGAGGCAGCAGACTTTGTGAAAATTAATATTTGTGTCATTCTCAACTTTTGGCCATGACTGTACAGTAAGCAGGTGTTTCCTGTTCTGACATTGCAAATCTGTTCCTCTTCCTTTTGTTATATCAGTTTGGTTAACTTCTATAGAGAAACACACTCACTTATACTCTGACACACTCAGGTGTGTGTGTGAATGTGTGCGTGCATGTGAATGTGTGTGTGTTATTGCGTCAGACTGTTAGCTGCAGAGCAGGGATTACGAAACTGCATCCTGACGAATGCATTAAAGAACTGTGAAATACACAGCCATGTGTGTGAATTAAAAGGCTGTGTATGTTGCAGCTGTAGGGCAATGCTGATGTACACACAGTAACTCGGGTAGGGCAATGCTGACGTACACACAGTAACTCGGGTAGGGTAATGCTGACGTACACACAGTAACTCGGATAGGGCAATGCTGACGTACACACAGTAACTCGGGTAGGGTAATGCTGACGTACACACAGTAACTCGGGTAGGGTAATGCTGACGTACACACAGTAACTCGGGTAGGGTAATGCTGACGTACACACAGTAACTCAGGTAGGGCAATGCTGACTTACACACAGTAACTCGGGTAGGGTAATGCTGACGTACACACAGTAACTCGGGTAGGGTAATGCTGACGTACACACAGTAACTCAGGTAGGGCAATGCTGACGTACACACAGTAACTCGGGTCGTGTGTGTCCTGTGATAGTTTACATAAGAAAAAAAGGGCAAGACACAATAACTGCATTAGCGTTTGTGGGTGGACATGAAGTTAGGTGTGTGTGTGTGTGTGTGTGTGTGTGTGTGTGTTCCTCTTCCTGCTCATAAAGGGTTAGGTGACTCGGGTTACAGACATTTTAACCATTACCATGACTTCAGCACCTGATAGATAGATGGGACACAAGATACACAGAGATACAAACATTCAAACTCTCTCTCTGTCCAGGAGATGAAGAAGGAGGTGAAGAGAGCGGCGGGTCCTAAATCTGATTTGTCCAATGGCAGTACAAGCCCTGTACCTGAGCCTGACCGACGACCAGCCAGGAAAGGTACCCCCCCCCCCCCAATCACACACACACATCCGTAGGTAGGTTAATGTCCCCCTGCTCATACACAGATCCTATTAGAGTGATAGGGATTAGCATGAGGTTATCCTTTGTCCTTCACACACACGTGCACACAGTCCTGGTACTAACGTTGACTAAAGGAATTATTCACAATATTAACAGTACTATATATATACATACTGTTGAAGTCAGAAGTTTAAATACACTTAGTTTGGAGTCATTAAAACTCGTTTTTCAACCACTCCACAAATTTCTTGTTAACAAACTATAGTTTTGGCAAGTTGATTAGGACATCTACTTTGTGCATGACACAAGTCATTTTTCCAACAATTGTTTACAGACAGATTATTTCACTTATAATTCACTGTATCACAATTCCAGCAGGTCAGAAGTTTACATACACTAAGTTGACTGCCTTTTAAACAGCTTGGAAAAATCCAGAAAATGATGTCATGGCTTTAGAAGCTTCTGATAGGCTAATTGACATAATTTGAGTTAATTGGAGGTGTACCTGTGGATGTATTTTAAGGCCTACCTTCAAACTCAGTGCTTCTTTGCTTGACATCATGGGAAAATCAAAAGAAATCAGCCAAGACTTCAGAAAAAAAATTGTAGACCACAAGTCTGGTTCTGAAGGTACCACGTTCATCTGTACAAACAATCGTATGCAAGTATAAACACCATGGGACCACGCAGCCGTCATACCGCTCAGGAATGAAACCCGTTCTGTCTCCTAGAGATGAACGTACTTTGGTGCGAAAAGTGCAAATCAATCTCAGAACAACAGCAAAGGACCTTGTGAAGATGCTGGAGGAAACGGGTACAAAAGTATCTATATCCACAGTAAAACGAGTCCTATATCGGCATAACCTGAAAGGCCACTCAGCAAGGAAGAAGCCACTGCTACAAAACCGCCATAAAAAAGCCAGACTACGGTTTGCAACTGCACATGGGGACAAAGATCATACTTTTTGGATAAATGTCCTCTGTTCTGATGAAACAAAAATAGAACTGTTTGGCCATAATGACCATTGTTATGTTTGGAGGAAAAAGGGACGCTTGCAAGCCGAAGAACACCATCCCAACCGTGAAGCACGGGGGTGGCAGCATCATGTTGTGGGGGTGCTTTGCTGCAGGAGGGACTGGTGCACTTCACAAACTAGATGGCATCATGAGGAAAGGAAAATGATGTGGATATATTGAAGCAACATCTGAAGACATCAGTCAGGAATTAAAACTTGGTCGCAAATGGGTCTTCCAAATGGACAATGACCCCAAGCATACTTCCAAAGTTGTGGCAAAATGGCTTAAGGACAACAAAGTCAAGGTATTGGAGTGGCCATCACAAAGCCCTGACCTCAATCCTATAGAACATTTGTGGGCAGAACTGAAAAAGCGTGTGCAAGCAAGGAGGCCTGCAAACCTGCCTCAGTTACACCAGATCTGTCAGGAGGAATGGACCAAAATGTATCCAACTTATTGTTGGAAGATTGTGGAAGGCTACCTGAAACGTTTAACCCAAGTTAAACAATTTAAAGGCAATGCTGCCAAATATTAATTGAGTGTATGTAAACTTCTGACCCACTGGGAATATGATGAAAGAAATAAAAGCTGAAATAAATAATTCTCTCTTCTATTATTCTGACATTTCACATTCTTAAAATAAAGTGGTGATCCTAACTGACCTAAGACAGGGAATTGTTATTAGGATTAAATGTCAGGAATTGTGAAAAACTGTGTTTAAATATATTTGGCTAAGGTGTATGTAAACTTCTGACTTCAACTGTATACAGTACCAGTCAAGACTTTGGACACACCTACTCATTCAAGGGTTTTTCTTTATTTTCACAATTTTCTACATTGTAGAATAATAGTGAAGACACACTATGAAATAACACATGGATTCATGTAGAAACCAAAAAAGTGTTAAACCAATTAAAAAATGAAATATATTTGAGATTCTTCAAAGTAGCCACCCTTTACTTTGATGACAGCTTTGCACACTCTTGGCATTCTCTTAACCAGCTTAATGATGTAGCCACCTGGAATGCATTTCAATTAACAGGTGTGCTTTCTTAAAAGTTCATTTGTGGATTTTCTTTCCTTCTTAATGCATTCGAGCCAAACAGTTGTGTTGTGACAAGGTAGGGGTGGTATACAGAAGATTGCTTTATTTGAGCTGTTCTAACCATAATATGGATTTGGTCTTTTACCAAATAAAGCTAAGAGAAATGACATTCCATCATTACTTTTAAGAAAGCACACCTGTTAATTGAAATGCATTCCAGGTGGCTACATCATTAAGCTGATTGAGAGAATGTCAAGAGTGTGCAAAGCTGTCAAGGCAAAAGGTGGCTGTTTGAAGAATCTCAAATATAAAATATATTGTTAACACTTTTTTTGGTTTCTACATGATTCCATGTGTGTTATTTCATAGTTTTGATCTATTCACTATTATTCTACAATGTAGAAAATAGTAAAAATAAAGAAAAACCCTTGAATGAGTAGGTGTTCTGAAACTTTTGACCAGGTGTGTGTGTGTGTGTGTGTGTGTGTGTGTGTGTGTGTGTGTGTGTATATATATATATATATATATATATATAATGTTAGTATGTGTGCAGTGGACTACAAATAATATTTGTGAAAATAATAAATAGTTCAATAATATACGTGTGTGTGTGTGTGTGTGTGTGTGTGTGTGTGTGTGTGTGTGTGTGTGTGTGTGTGTGTGTGTTCCAGGAGATCAGATCCACCAGAGGAGGTGTAAGGCTACCTTCAGCTATGTTCCCCAGAACGAGGATGAGTTAGAGCTGAAGATAGGAGATGTCATCCACATACTGGGGGAGGTGAGAGGGGAGGCTGACATACGGGGGAGGTGAGAGGGGAGGCTGACATACGGGGGAGGTGAGAGGGGAGGCTGACATACTGGGGAGGTGAGAGGGGAGGCTGACATACTGGGGAGGTGAGAGGGGAGGCTGACATACTGGGGAGGTAGGAGGGGAGGCTGACATACTGGGGAGGTGAGAGGGGAGGCTGACATACGGGGGAGGTGAGAGGGGAGGCTGACATACGGGGGAGGTGAGAGGGGAGGCTGACATACTGGGGAGGTAGGAGGGGAGGCTGACATACTGGGGAGGTGAGAGGGGAGGCTGACATACGGGGGAGGTGAGAGGGGAGGCTGACATACAGGGGAAGGTGAGAGGGGAGGCTGACATACAGGGGAAGGTGAGAGGGGAGGCTGACATACGGGGGAGGTGAGAGGGGAGGCTGACTGTGTGTTTGGGTGTGGGTCGGTTTCAACTTTTTCTTTACTGTAGTAATTTCCCCCTCTGGTGGCCACATGACAGATCTTGTAAACCACATTATAATACTGTAGTGACCCTGTGTTCACAGTCATGTATATTAGCTCCCCCACGGGACCTATCTGTCTTACATCATGGAGAGCATGCAGGTCTCCCAACCAGAACCCTGTGTTCACAGTCATGTATATTAGCTCCCCCACGGGACCTATCTGTCTTACATCATGGAGAGCATGCAGGTCTCCCAACCAGAACCCTGTGCTTTCAATTTTAATCTTCAGACAACTTCACTCTCCCTTCCTGTTTCATTACAATATTGACTTGTGTGTTCAGGTGGAGGGGGGCTGGTGGGAGGGCAGTCTGAACGGTAAGACAGGGATGTTTCATGTGTTCAGGTGGAGGAGGGCTGGTGGGAGGGCAGTCTGAACGGTAAGACAGGGATGTTTCATGTGTTCAGGTGGAGGAGGGCTGGTGGGAGGGCAGTCTGAACGGTAAGACAGGGATGTTTCCCTCCAACTTCACCAGAGAGCTGGAGGACACGCCCGCTTCACTAGACACATCCACTAGGTCATCACAGGAGGAGCTACGCAGCAACAAGACCAGTGAGTCACACACACATCACATCCATGCACATGCACAAACCATCACCAGCTAGGTTTCCATCCAGTTGGTGACAGATTTTCATGCGAATATTCAAAAATCTGCCTAAAATAAACATGTGCATTTTCCCACCAGTGGTATGTTTCCACCAAACAGACTTGTTACAGATAAACATCAGTGTGTGATGATGTAGTGCACACAAAGTCATTTGTCTTATATTTTCACATACCGAATAAAAATCTAAAGTTCAATGTGTTTCCATCGCATTTTCAACTCTAGCGATTGTTTTGTCACACAAACTGTTGTGTTAAATAGTAAATGTGCTACTCTGGTCTTGGCACCTGCGCTCTAGCCAACAGCTCACAGATACAGTGCAGGTAGGCTGTGAGGGTTGTCTAGTCTACACGATGAGATTATTAAGGATTTCTATTTGTCAAACGGCAGTCAAGCATAGATCATCATGTCACCAGAATAAGACCCTGGATGTTTATTGGAAAGCAGCATCAAGCTCATTACCGTGCACTTTCACCACCCTGTGAAATGAATCAGAACTTATTTCATCTGTAGTCTAATAAACTGCATAGTTTTCCCGACGAGGCGTAGTGGGACAACATGTCATCCATATGATGGTTGTTTTATCAATATTTGCGTATAAAAACGTTTCCACCGTCATTTCTTGTATAATTCATTTTACCACCTTGTCTAGTGGATTTTGTTTTGTTGACATTTGGAAAGTTTTCCATCAGGCTTGTCTTGACATATTTTATCCAGCGTGGATTTTACACACATAAAAAGGTTGGATGGAAACCTGGTTACTGATCAAATGGTTTTTATATGCATGAAATGGCAGATCAATATTCATATGATGTAATACAATTAAAGAACATTGTTACGTGATTCTGCTGAAAACAGGGTTTCTAATCTATTGTTAGCATAAATAGTCATTGTGTGTGTGTGTGTGTGTGTGTGTGTGTGTGTGTGTGTGTGTGTGTGTGTGCGTAGGTAAAGACAGTCCAGGCAGCGAGAGTGACGGAGGAGAGAGTCGCTCTGACAGTGGAGAGATTCAACCCAAGAAGGTCTCTATTGTCTGTCTGTCTGTCTGTCTGTCTGTCTGTCTGTCTGTCTGTCTGTCTGTCTGTCTGTCTGTCTGTCTGTCTGTCTGTCTGTCTGTCTGTCTGTCTGTCTCTGTGTCTGTCTGTCTGTCTGTCTGTCTGTCTGTCTGTCTGTGTCGTGGTAAGTGTAGTTTAATAACAGTTTCATGATAACTGTGATGTGTTAGAACAGTATTGTCGTGGTAACTATAGTGATGGTAACGTGTGTCTCCAGGTTCGAGGGTTTGGGTTCGGTAACATCTTTAAAGACCAGCCCATCAGACTGAGACCTGCATCTGGAGACATGGACACAGAGGGAGAGAAGGTGATGCACGTACGCACACACACACACACACACACACACACACGCACACACACACTTAAAGGGATAGTTCAGGCAGAATCTATATTTGGGTGGAATTACCCTTACCTTGAGTTGTGTCTGAAGGCCCATAGTGACAGAATCCACAATAGTCCAGCAGTTTAAATTCATAAACTTAGATGATCCTAATTATGTAAGCTCCTGGCTGTGGCAGAAGGAAACAATGGATTATTGTGGATTCTGTCACTATGGGCCTTCAGAAACAACTCAAGGTAAGGGTAATTCCACCCAAATATAGATTCTGCCTGAACTATCCCTTTAATGGTGCATACAGATGTAGGATTTAATTTGAGCCAGTTTGCTAAAGCAGGAAAATAATTATTCAGCAGCAGGAAATGTGAATTATTAAATGGATTATAATTAATGGACATTTTTCTTTAGGGTAAATCATGTCTGACATTTTTAAATTGAAAATAACAAACGTTTGGAAGCCTTTTTAAACCTGAAATACACAGGTTTCCCAAACTCGGTCCTTGGGACTACAAGGGTGTACATTTAGTTTTTGTTCCCCTAGCACTACACAGCTGATTTCAAATAATCAACTCATCTAGCTTTGATCATTTGAATCAGCTGTGTAGTGTTAGTGCAAAAACCAAACCGTACCCCTCTTGGGGTCCCGAGGACCGAGTTTGGGAAACGTTGCACGACAAGTTAAGATCCTACATCTGTATACGATGTCAGTGTTTATGTGTAAATGGGAGGAAGGAAGTCCATTCCAGGCTCCTCCTTTTCCTGTCTCTCAGTTTCAGGAAGTACCTCATATTATATCACACACACACACACACACACACACCGTTCAGTGATGAAGGCGTGTGAGAGCGCTCTACAGGGAGTAACGGAGGGAGAGGCAGTAGAGGTTTTCACCTACGTGTACACACACACACACACACACACACACACACACACACACACACACACACACACACACACACACACACACACACACACACACACACACACACACACACACACACACACTGAGTCACTGTGGCTGGCAGGACAGATGTAGCAGGGCTGTGTCTAGAACCACAGGACTAGGGTAAGACAAGCATACATCTCTCCCTCTCTCTCTCTTCACTTTGCTCTCTCTCCCTCTCTCTCTCTCTCTCTCTCTCTCCACTTTGCTCTCTCCCCTTTTCTCTCTCTCTCTCCACTTTGCGCTCTCTCTCTCTCTCTCTCTCTCTCCCCTTTTCTCTCTCTCTCTCTCTCTCTCTCTCACACTCTCTCTCTCCACTTTGCTCTCCTTTTCTCTCTCTCACTCTCTCTCTCTCTCTCTCTCTCCACTTTGCTCTCTCCCCTTTTCTCTCTCTCTCTCACTCTCTTTCACTTTGTTCTCCTTTTCTCTCTCTCACTCTCTCTCTCCACTTTGTTCTCTCTCCTTTTCTCTCTCTCTCTCTCTCACTCTCTTTCACTTTGGTTCTCCTTTTCTCTCTCTCTCAACTCTCTCGTCTCCCACACTTTGCGCTCTCCCCTTTTCTCTCTCTCTCACCTCTTTCACTTTGTTTCCTTTTCTCTCTCTCTCTCTTCTCTCTCTCCACTTTGTTCATCTATTTTCTCTCTCTCTCTCTCCACTTTGTTCTCTCTCCTTTTCTCTCTCTCTCTCTCTCTCACTCTCTCTCTCCACTCTCTCCACTTTGTTCTCTCTCCTTTTCTCTCTCTCACTCTCTCTCTCTCTTCACTTTGGTCTCTCTCCTTTTCTCTCTCTCTCTCCACTTTGTTCTCTTTTCTCTCTCTCTCTCTCTCTCTCTCTCTCTCTCTCTCCCCTTTTCTCTCTCACTCTCTTTCACTTTGTTCTCCTTTTCTCTCTCTCTCTCCACTTTGTTCTCCTTTTCTCTCTCTCTCTCTCACTCTCTCTCTCTCTCTCTCTCCCCCCTTTTCTCTCTCTCTCTCTCTCTCTCTCTCTCCCCTTTTCTCTCTCACTCTCTTTCACTTTGTTCTCCTTTTCTCTCTCTCTGTCTTCACTTTGTTCTCTCTCCTTTTCTCTCTCTCTCACTCTCTTTCACTTTGTTCTCCTTTTCTCTCTCTCTCTCTCTCTCTCTCTCTCTTCACTTTGTTCTCTCTCCTTTTCTTTCTCTCACTCTCTCTCTCCACTTTGTTCTCTCTCCTTTTCTTTCTCTCACTCTCTCTCTTCACTTTGTTCTCTCTCCTTTTCTTTCTCTCACTCTCTCTCTTCACTTTGCTCTCTCCCCTTTTCTCTTGTCACACTCTCGCTGAGTCTGACTTATAACGGGACTGTGTGGATGATGGCAGGGTCATGTTTGGTTTAGGGTGTGTCTTGTGTAATGTTTGTTGTGTATGAGTATATTGATCTGTGTCTGCGTGTGCATTTTGGTTGTGTGTGTGAGTTTGGGTACGTGTCAGGCTGTGTTTGTGCTGATGTGTGTACGATATCTTGCAGCCTGTCCTGCTGTGCGGGTGGCTGTGTAGTGGTGGTTTATGGGAAGTGTAATCTCTGTTCTCTAATGATAATTGGGCTGGTGGTGGGAGAGGGTTTTGGGGGGGGGGGGGGTAGTTCCTGGTAGTAGCCTTTAAACACAGATGGAGGATCAGATTGCCCCACCTCCAAAAAATACAAAGCGTCTACAGTTAACTTCTGTACTAGACTGAACTCTATCTTCCCCCGAGGGCTGAGGAGTATCCAGCTGTGTGTCACAGTCTGACGTTACTTTAACCATGGTTGACCAGTTAGAGAGTGTGTGTGTGTGTGCACTCCACATGGCTTGACATTAGAACAGCTCGACTGGGTAGAAAGAGGGATGCAGTGGGAGGAAAGAAGAGAGAGAGAGAGAGGCAGGAAGTTGTGGAGGGAGAGGGATCTGGGACTGGAGGGAGGGAGGGAGGGAGGGAGGTGAAGAGGGACTGGGGCAGAGGAGTTGGGATGTTCTTCTGAGTGTGAAACAGAGAAGTGTGTGTTTGAGACAGACCGGGCTCTCTCTGTGTGTGTGTGTGTGTGTGTGTGTGTGTGTGTGTGTGTGTGTGTGTGTGTGTGTGTGTGTGTGTGTGTGTGTGTGTGTGTGCCACATAGACAGAGCCCAGTCTGTCCGGAATTGATCGCAAATGGAGTATTCTGGGAATGTAGTTTCCTGTGTGTTTCCCTTCTCCTCTAGGCACAGGTTAGGAAATCACCCTCTGTTTCCCTGGAAACCATGAAGGCGGAACCTGAGGGCATGGTGAAAGGTGAGAGGGAGGGGCCTGGGATCTTCTAGACCAGGGGTGTCAAACTCATTTTAGCTCAGGGGCCACATGAAGGAAAATCTATTCCCAAGTGGGCCGGACCGGTAAAATCATGGTATATATATAACTTAAAAACAACAACTTCAGATTGTTTTCTTTGTTTTAATACGATCAACATAAAACATAAAGCTGGAGCCTGAGGACAGTGTGTCCACAATAGTACAAGCACAACATCACTATTAATCATAAAACACCTCAAGTTTATTTGAAAATTCTAAAGAAAAAGAACACACAAACACACAATGCCTCAGTGATTCACAAAAGTATATCACAGATCACAGAACTATATCAGGGTGTCTCATGCAGCACTTTAAGTGGGGTTGCATAGTTTATTTGACTCCTGATACCTGGCATCTTTTAGCTTTCACCAGCGCATCAATATCAGGCGTCACATCCTGAGTGGCAGCCAACTTCAGGATGTGATTCAAGTGCTTGTGCGTGAGCCTTGAGCGCAGCTTTGTTTTATTTATGCTCATTACAGAGAAAACTTGCTCACAAAGATATGTGGTTCCAAACATGCACAACAGTTTTGCAGCGAGGGCTGTCAAGTTGGGGTAACCTGGCAAGAGATTCTGATAAAATGTGTCCAAGCCAGCTGCGGCAAATTTGCCCTTCATATCCGAGTCACACTGCAAGTCTATTATTTCAAGTTGGATGCTGACGGGCAGATCAGAGGGATTCACGGTGAATGGCGAGCAAAAAACGTTGAAGTCTTTCTCCAGTTCACCAAAAATCTGAAAGCGTTGCTCAAACTCCCGTAACAGTGCCGTTATTTTATCTTTGAACCGCTTCATGTCTGCCACATGTTGGGTCGCGCACACATTTTTCAGACAGGGGAAGTGAGCTGCATCACCACCGGCGAGTTGCGTCTCCCACAATGACAGCTTCAACTTGAAAGAACATATGCTGTCATAATACTGCGTGATGACTTTGTTGCACCCTTGCAGCTGTTTGTTCAAGTTATTCAGGTGCTCTGTAACATCCACCATAAATGCAAGGTCCTGCATCCATTCTGCGGAATGAAATTCTAACACTGGTTTGCCCTTTTCTTCCATGAACTGTTCAATTTCTTCTCGTAAATCAAAGAAACGCCTAAGCACAGCACCTCGGCTTAACCATCTTACCTCAGTGTGGTATGGCAGGCCATGGATGTGGTCTTTCTCTCTGAGAAGGCTGTCAAACTGACGGTGATTCAGGCTTCTGGATCGGATGAAATTAACAGTTTGGATGACCACCTTCATGACGTTATCCATCTTTAATGACTTGCAACACAAAGCCTCCTGGTGCAAAATACAGTGAAAAGTCCAAAAATCACGTCCTCCATTTGCAGATTGCACATTCTCTCTGAACTTTGTCACAACGCCTGCTTTTTTCCCGATCATTGAGGGCGCACCATCTGTAGCCAGGCTGACAGCGCGGGACCAGTCCACTCCGACCCTGTCCAGCGTGCCGACGAGTGCGGTGAAAATATCAGCTGCTGTCGTTGTATCTGTCATCGGCACCAACTCCACGAACTCCTCGGTGATGGTCAATGTATCATCAACTCCGCGGATGAAAATGGCCAGTTGTGCAACATCTGTAATGTCCGTACTTTCATCAATTGCAACTGAAAACCCAATAAATGACTTTACTTTTTGCTTCAACTGGCTGTCCAAATCCACTGAAAGATCGGAAATCCTGTCTGTCAGGCTGTCTTGTCAGGCTGATATTTGCAAAAGCCTGGCGCTTTTCAGGGCACACAATCTCCGCTGCCTTCATCATGCATGTTTTTACAAATTCACCCTCACTAAATGGTTTTGAAGCCACTGCGATTTCATTAGCAATGAGGTAGCTAGCTTTCACTGCAGCGTCACTGATGTCTCGGCTGTGAGTAAACACAGACTGCTGTTTCTTCAGACCCGCCAACAGTTCATTCACCTTCTCTCTTCTCTGCTGTCCTTGAAAGTTGTCATATTTGTCGGCATGAAGACTCACATAGTGGCGACGAAGGTTATACTCTTTCAGCACTGCAACATGCTGTGAACACACCAAACATACAGCTTTCCCATTCAATTCCGTGAATAAATAGGAGGATGACCATTTTTCTTGGAACACTGCGTCCACTTTTCTCTTTTTTGACAGAGACATATTGGGGCAATGATGGTGCCAAAGCACAAAATGTTAAAAGTAGAAGCCGTAATAAATATCGCGGGCAAAACAAAGTAGCTCATCTGGACTGGCTGCACTTGCTTGACTTACTTGCTCTGCTCCGTTATAAACGGTTTGCTTGCTTAACACAATTGCTATTGCGCCATCCAGTGGACGCAATTGGAACAGCAGTTTCTTTTATTGAAAAATTGCAGCTCATTTTTATACTTTACAAAACCATCTCGCGGGCCGGATTAAACCCCTTTGCGGGCCTGATCCGGCCCGCGGGCCGGACGTTTGACACCCCTGTTCTAGACAGTCTCTCACTTCCTGTTTCACACCTAGAATAAGATAAAGATTCACACCTGCTGAGTCTCTTGATTTACTTTAATAAACCTGAGTTTTGGGATTCAACGTGAGTGTCTGTATTCTGATTGGTTCCCAGGCCGTGAGCTGTGTAAGGTCATCTTCCCGTACGACGCCAATAACGAAGACGAGCTGTCAATGAAAGAGGGAGAGATTGTCACCATAATCAACAGGGTGTGTGTGTCTAACCTCAGAGTGTCCATGCATGCGGTTGTGCATGTGTGTATCAGGTTTGGGGTTACTTCCACAAATTCAATTCCAATTCAATTCCCTGTACCTGTAAATTCCACATTCCATTTAATTCAAATTCTGCAGTAAATTCTTTATTTTAAGTGCATTAAATCCATTAACGGGGAGATGTATAAATATTGAATTCCAACTCAAGTAGCCCTTTCCACTCGTACCTGTATACGGGTTGAAAATGGCAGATTTGGGCACTAATAAGCACCTAAGTTGGAACGCAGTGGCTACAGTAACATGCTATACATGATGTCAGAGCTCAGTGGCTGTACAGTAACATGCTATACATGATGTCAGAGCTCAGTGGCTATACAGTAACATGCTATACATGATGTCAGAGCTCAGTGGCTGTACAGTAACATGCTATACATGATGTCAGTGCTCAGTGGCTACAGTAACATGCTATACATGATGTCAGAGCTCAGTGGCTATACAGTAACATGCTATACATGAAGTCAGAGCTCAGTGGCTGTACAGTAACATGCTATACATGATGTCAGTGCTCAGTGGCTACAGTAACATGCTATACATGATGTCAGAGCTCAGTGGCTATACAGTAACATGCTATACATGATGTCAGAGCTCAGTGGCTATACAGTAACATGCTATACATGATGTCAGTGCTCAGTGGCTACAGTAACATGCTATACATGATGTCAGTGCTCAGTGGCTACAGTAACATGCTATACATGATGTCAGAGCTCAGTGGCTATACAGTAACATGCTATACATGATGTCAGAGCTCAGTGGCTATACAGTAACATGCTATACATGATGTCAGAGCTCTGGCTCTTCGGTTCACAGCGCTGTGTGGATTTTGACTGACAGACGTTTTGAACTTGAGCACCGCACGCCAAGAAGTTGCCCCCATTCCTCCTGCTAATTGGGCAACTTTTGCACATTTTTGGTCTCATGGAAATTAGACGTTGAGGATTATAATAAATACCGCTTTGATGTCATACAAGCAAACCAAACACCTGTGAGTCCAAATGTGCACATCACATTTCTATATCATAAAACTACTGTCATATACAGCGTTTATGATCACTATGTTTGATGTACAGTTACCAGATGACATACTGTCATACCCTGGGTTGTCCTGAACAGAAGGAGCCTGTTTGATGTACAGTTACCAGATGACATGTGGTCATACCCTGGGTTGTCCTGAACAGAAGGAGCCTGTTTGATGTACAGTTACCAGATGACATGTGGTCATACCCTGGGTTGTCCTGAACAGAAGGAGCCTGTTTGATGTACAGTTACCAGATGACATACTGTCATACCCTGGGTTGTCCTGAACAGAAGGAGCCTGTTTGCTGTACAGTTACCAGATGACATGTGGTCATACCCTGGGTTGTCCTGAACAGAAGGAGCCTGTTTGATGCACAGTTACCAGATGACATGGTGTCATACCCTGGGTTGTCCTGAACAGAAGGAGCCTGTTTGATGCACAGTTACCAGATGACATACTGTCATACCCTGGGTTGTCCTGAACAGAAGGAGCCTGTTTGATGTACAGTTACCAGATGACATACTGTCATACCCTGGGTTGTCCTGAACAGAAGGAGCCTGTTTGATGTACAGTTACCAGATGACATGGTGTCATACCCTGGGTTGTCCTGAACAGAAGGAGCCTGTTTGATGTACAGTTACCAGATGACATACTGTCATACCCTGGGTTGTCCTGAACAGAAGGAGCCTATACGGACCTGAATACACATCTTTCTATACACATCAAAGACTAGTCCATGTCATATTATATTTTATAACTTAGCTAGTCATGTTGGCAATAGAACAGACCTTCAAATGATGCTCACCTGACCCAGATTGCAAATTATAATAGACTGTTTTTTGGATGGGGTAAACAACAGTCATTGTGTGATGCAGGGTTGTGTTCCAACAAAACAAGTAAAAAGTGTGCTTGCTCTAGTTCCTCAACGGCACAGCTAGGAGAGCTACAAAAGCACCTTATAGTTGAAGACTCTTCTTTGAGTCATAAAAGTGCATTGAAATGACTAAATAACTGTGCACACTTTGGAGAGGTGTGTGACCACTTGGAGACACCAGTTTTTCGTCTTATGTTGCATCTACCCCAAATATACCAAGAATATTCTTATCATGTTACTGAGTGTATCCAGAATATTTTCAGATTTCTTTATCAACAAATGCAGCAAAAAGTACAGTAAATGTAAAATGATCATACAATCAACAGTGTAATGTTTGGATTCAGTCTTGTCAGGTGAACTGTTGTGTCCTTACCTGTAAAGTTCTGTATCCAATTATCAAGGGAAACGAGTAGCTCTCGTCGTTGATAAACTATATATTGATAACCAGTTGTTCAGAGACACAAAGACTACTCCATGGTTATTTAAACAATTAAAGTTATTATAGACGAGGAAAATAATGAAACACAATTCTAGCCCGGTTATGGATTGTAATAATACAACAAAAAATATAGCTTTTCTATATATCTTCAAATATAACTAATTGGAACACAAAAGCACTAATTCAACTTGGTGAAGATAAAAACTCAGTAAACCGAAGGCACAGTATGTGTGGATGGTGTGGTGTGTGTTTTTTATGTTTGGGAAAGTGTGGCGTTGAGTGAGAAAGGAAATGGTTGCGTATCCCAGAACCAATGTATTGCTGTGAGCGGGGGTTGTGAGAGAACTTTCAATGTTGTTCAGATGAGGGATATACATTTATAATGAATTATACATTTCATTTATTTATTGCCCTATCATGGTGGAACAGCGTTTTCAAATAAATTCTACATCTAATTTATTTATTGTCCTATCATGGGGAACTACATTTAAAAAATAAATTCTACATCTAATTTATTTATTTATGATCCTATATTGATGGAACGGTCCACAACCATATACACCCACCTGAATGACCCAGATACTAAGTAGAAGTCCCTAACTGTTTTATGGGCCTGTTGTAAGCGGTCTGTATGCAGCCAAAATGCGGTCAGAGACCTTCTAGAGCAGCACTGCCCCCTCAAGATTCTGAGCCTGCTTGGCAGGGTTGGTCCTGCAAAGTCAAAGTCACCTGAAGGGAGAGCATAATATACAAGGAAATTCTCAAAGCTGCTAATGAGAACCTTGACGACCTTGTACCTAGCCGGTGGGGATTCCGGTGGGGTGCCCCCACCCAGGCAGTGGCAGTGCTGGCAACACTAGCTGCAGTAACCCATGGGGTGGGGGTCACACTCGGACATTCAGAGAGGGGGTATATTATTATGGCCCTGGTGGTACAAAATCAAAAGTCTGACTGCATGGAGATGCCTGGGAATATGGTCAATACGGGGGAAAGGGGTACATTTGACCTCCATCATCTAGGACGTGACAATGGTTAATAAAATCTCCCCATTTCTGCCCATTTTTTTGCACAGTCTTGCAGGCCTTCTCATGCAACTGTATATGCATTTGTAAATCAAGACCTTTCTTGAGTTGGGCTCTGGGATGGTGCAACTGTTGAGAATGTGAGCTTATGGTTGTGTGGGGGGAAATGGTTGAGTGTGTGTGGGTGTATGTGCGTATCCCACAACTGTTGCAAAGGAGTAAAAGATGTTACGGACAATATAGGATGATTCACAATAATTGTTTGCTAATATAATAATTGCTTGCAATAATGTAATTTTGGTAATGGCGAGACTGGTGAGAGGTAAAATTCTTTGCATAAATTGTCTACATTACTACAAATATTAATAGCTA
The DNA here is from genome assembly GCF_901001165.1 of Salmo trutta. Taxonomy (NCBI): domain Eukaryota; kingdom Metazoa; phylum Chordata; class Actinopteri; order Salmoniformes; family Salmonidae; genus Salmo; species Salmo trutta. The sequence goes on along the minus strand of NC_042962.1, from coordinate 13,525,180 downwards.
ATTATGGAAAATAAGAAACAGGATTTAAAAATAAAAAAATATATATATGGCTATATATAATCCAAATCGAGGTGAGGGCGATAGAAATGCATTTGGCGGTTGATCTACTTCTGTTCTGTAAATGGCACTGTGTGCTCTTTTCCAAGGATGGATCCAAGTCTTTTCAGGGCTATGGAATACGGGGGGTCGGGGGTGGTCTGCCGGGCATTGGGATGACAACCCAACTCACGATGAGGAGGGCTTTTAGCGGGTGGAATAGTGGGGACCAATTGGAGGTTTACTTAGTAGCAATGCAAATATCATGGTACAGCTATATGGACACTCAATCATCATGTTACTTTTTAATGGTACGTTTACAAACATATATTTTGATAAATAGAATTTAAAGTTGTCTCATTATGGTGAGTGGTGAAATACAATTCAGTACTCATCTATAAAACAAAAGCAATTTAGATCAAAAGAGTCCATATTAACAAAGGAAATTGAAGAACTAACAGTACAGTTAGATAGCAATAAAAACTGTACCATAGAGGCACAGAATAAGTTAGAGGAAAAACAAAAAGAAATGGAGGAACTTGTTCAAGAAAGATCCAGTGTAATATTATAAATATGATAAAAATAAAGCGAACAGGATGGAATATAGGGAAAAATGCACTAAATTCTTTTTCAATCTTCAATATAGAAATGCTACCAACATTTGTTTTATTGAAACTTGTTACCAATGGAGTCATGCATGATTCACCGAATGATATTTTGAAAGAAGTAAAGTACTTTAAGAATATGTTTTCGTTTCAGTCTCCTCCATCTCCACTAACCGAATCTAATTGTATGGATTTTTTTCTATATTAATAATGTAAAATTAACATCTGTACAGGAAAGACTCATGTGAAGGTCAAATTACAGAGGAGGAACTTCTTGGTGCAATTAAAGCCTATAAGGCTGGGAAAACTCCAGGGCTGGATGGCATACCAGTGGAAGTACAGTATACCAAACTTGTTTTAATATATAATCAGAGGACCATTATTAGCATGTTTTAACCACTCCTATATAAATGGTAGATTATCGGACACGCAACAAGGTTTGATATCATTATTACTGAAACAGGACACAAGTAGTATATATAAAGATCCAGTCCATTTAAAAAAGTGGAGACCTCTTACACTTCAGTGTTGTGATGCGAAAATCCTAGCAAAATGCTTGGCGCATAGAATTAAAAAAGTATTGTCAGATATTATTCATCCTAATCAGACAGGTTTTTTTATATGGACGATACGTTGGAGATAATATAAGACAAGTACTGGAAACAATAGAATACTATGAAATATCGGGGACACCAGGCCTGGTTTTCATAGCTGATTTTGAAAAGGCTTTTGATAAAGTACGACTGGAGTTTATATATAAATGCCTAGAATATTTACATTTTGGGGAATCTCTTATTAAATGGGTTAACGTTATGTATAGTAACCCTAGGTGTAAAATAGTAAATAATGGCTACATCTCAGAAAGTTTTAAACTATCTAGAGGAGTAAAACAAGGTTGTCCACTATCAGCATATCTATTTATTATTGCCAACGAAATGTTAACTGTTAAAATTAGATCCAACAATAATATTAAGGGATTAGAAATCCGTGGCTTAAAAACTAAGGTGTCATTGTATGCTGATGATTCATGTTTTCTTTTAAAACCACAATTAGAATCTCTCCACGGCCTCATAGAGGATCTAGATACTTTTGCTATCCTCTCTGGATTAAAACCAAATTCTAAGTGTACTATATTACGTATTGGATCACAAAGAAAATGCAAATTTCACATTACCATGTAGTTTACCAATTAAATGGTCTGACGGAGATGTGGACATACTCGGTATACAAATCCCAAAAGAAAGAAATGATCTCACTCCAATGCATTTTTATAGAAAGTTAGCAAAAATAGATAAGCTCTTGCTACCATGGAAAGGAAAATACCTGTCTATTTGTGTAAAAATCACCCTGATTAACTCTTTAGTCATATCACAGTTTACCTATTTGCTTATGGTTTTTCCTACACCTGGTGACCTCCTTTTTAAATTTTATTAACAAAAAATATACAATTTTATTTGGAACGGCAAGCCAGACAAAATTAAAAGGGCCTATTTATATAACAAATATGAATTCGGAGGGCAGAAATGATACAATATTAAAGCATTAGAACTCTCACTAAAGGCATCAGTCATACAAAAGTTCTACTTAAATCCAAACTGGTTCTCTAGTAAATTGGTAGGAATGTCTCACCCCGTGTTCAAGAATGGCCTTTTTCCCTTTATTCAGATTACACCTGCTCACTTTCGGTTGTTTGAAAATGAAATCATCTCCAAAATATTTATTTTTATTTTTAAACAAGCCATAGAAAGTTGGTTGCAATTTCAGTTTGATCCACCTGAAAAGACAAAACAAATAATACAACAAATATTTTGGTTAAACTCAAATATACTAATTGATTAAAAAATAAAATGTCTTTTTTGAAGACATTTTTAAAAAAGGTAGAATTTTTGTGAATGATATCATAAATAGGACTGGTGGAGTTATGTCACACATGCAGCTAACACAGACATATGGAAATGTCTGCTCTACCCAAAATTATAACCAACTAATTGCAGCATTACCACAAAAAATGGAAGAGGCAAGTAGAAGGGGAAAAAAGTAAGGAACTTGTCTGTCGGCCCTGCATTAAAGACCATAAATGGTTAAAAAAAAGTGTGTGAAATAAAAAGATACACCAATTTCATTTAAGGACCAAAAAAACTGACAGCTGTGCCATATAAATTGCAAAATAGTTGGGAAGAGATTTTCGATGTACCTATTCCATGGCACATGGTTTATGAATTGATACGCAAAACAACGCCGGATTCAAAACTTAGAATTTTTCAATTTAAATTACTATACAAAATTATTGCAACCAATAGAATGTTATACACTGCTCAAAAAAATAAAGGGAACACTTAAACAACACAATGTAACTCCAAGTCAATCACACTTCTGTGAAATCAAACTGTCCACTTAGGAAGCAACACTGATTGACAGTAAATTTCACATGCTGTTGTGCAAATGGAATAGACAACAGGTGGAAATTATAGGCAATTAGCAAGACACCCCCAATAAAGGAGTGGTTCTGCAGGTGGTGACCACAGACCACTTCTCAGTTCCTATGCTTCCTGGCTGATGTTTTGGTCACTTTTGAATGCTGGCGGTGCTTTCACTCTAGTGGTAGCATGAGACGGAGTCTACAACCCACACAAGTGGCTCAGGTAGTGCAGCTCATCCAGGATGGCACATCAATGCGAGCTGTGGCAAGAAGGTTTGCTGTGTCTGTCAGCGTAGTGTCCAGAGCATGGAGGCGCTACCAGGAGACAGGCCAGTACATCAGGAGACGTGGAGGAGGCCGTAGGAGGGCAACAACCCAGCAGCAGGACCGCTACCTCGGCCTTTGTGCAAGGAGGAGCAGGAGGAGCACTGCCAGAGCCCTGCAAAATGACCTCCAGCAGGCCACAAATGTGCATGTGTCTGCTCAAACGGTCAGAAACAGACTCCATGAGGGTGGTATGAGGGCCCGACGTCCACAGGTGGGGGTTGTGCTTACAGCCCAACACCGTGCAGGACGTTTGGCATTTGCCAGAGAACACCAAGATTGGCAAATTCGCCACTGGCGCCCTGTGCTCTTCACAGATGAAAGCAGGTTCACACTGAGCACGTGACAGACGTGACAGAGTCTGGAGACGCCGTGGAGAACGTTCTGCTGCCTGCAACATCCTCCAGCATGACCGGTTTGGCAGTGGGTCAGTCATGGTGTGGGGTGGCATTTCTTTGGGGGGCCGCACAGCCCTCCATGTGCTCGCCAGAGGTAGCCTGACTGCCATTAGGTACCGAGATGAGATCCTCAGACCCCTTGTGAGACCATATGCTGGTGCGGTTGGCCCTGGGTTCCTCCTAACGCAAGACAATGCTAGACCTCATGTGGCTGGAGTGTGTCAGCAGTTCCTGCAAGAGGAAGGCATTGATGCTATGGACTGGCCCGCCCGTTCCCCAGACCTGAATCCAATTGAGCACATCTGGGACATCATGTCTCGCTCCATCCACCAACGCCACGTTGCACCACAGACTGTCCAGGAGTTGGCGGCTGCTTTAGTCCAGGTCTCGGAGGAGATCCCTCAGGAGACCATCTGCCACCTCATCAGGAGCATGCCCAGGCGTTGTAGGGAGGTCATACAGGCACGTGGAGGCCACACACACGACTGAGCCTCATTTTGACTTGTTTTAAGGACATTACATCAAAGTTGGATCAGCCTGTAGTGTGGTTTTCCACTTTAATTTTGAGTGTGACTCCAAATCCAGACCTCCATGGGTTGATAAATTGGATTTCCATTGATTATTTTTGTGTGATTTTGTTGTCAGCACATTCAACTATGTAAAGAAAAAAGTATTTAATAAGATTATTTATTTCATTCAGATCTAGGATGTGTTATTTTAGTGTTCCCTTTATTTTTTTGAGCAGTGTATATATGGGGGATACAATCTTCCCAGCTCTGCAGATTTGTGAGGAGGCAGAGTCATTAGATCATTTATTTTGGGATTGTCCATATGTAGCTCGTTTTTGGTCACAGGTCCAGGAATGACTGAAGAATTGCAACATTTGTCTAGAACTAACGCTGCAGATAGCAATACTGTGTGACTTGAAAAGCCATAGTCAATCAATCAATAATATAATAATTATTTTAGCAAAAACAATCTGTAGAAGCTATGAGAATAGAAAGGTTCAGTACTTTTGAGAAGCATCACAGCACAGTTGAAAAATATATGGCAAATAGAAATCCAAAATGGATGGTGTTGAGAGATAGATGGGAGGGGTTGAATGGAGCTGAAGGGTGGGACTAATAACAAGATAACCAATGTAAAACATACGGGGTCTGTAAAAGGTATATAGGTTCATACATTTTGTGAAATAGCATAGTTAGAAATACAAATCAAACTGGATGGACATCAGAAATAGAGGAAGGACTAAAAACAAACAAAATATAACTATTGTAAAATAGATAGTTGTAAAATGTGTATAAGATGTATAAACTGAAGGTAGAAGCATAAGTGTTATTGTTTATTAGTTTACTCCAATTGGGGGAAGGGTGGTAGGGTTTGCGGGAAATAATAAAGGTATATTCTAAAAATAAGTATATCTATATAGGTATGTGTATATATGGATATATCGCTCTTGCTGCTGGTGAATCTCTGATCCACCTCTACGCAGACGACACCATTCTGTGTACTTCTGGCCCTTCTTTGGACACTGTGTTAACAACCCTCCAGACACGCTTCAATGCCTTACAACTCTCCTTCCGTGGCCTCCAACTGCTCCTAAATACAAGTAAAACTAAATGCATGCTCTTCAACCGATCGCTGCCTGCACCTGCCCGCCTGTCCAGCATCACTTCTCTGGACGGTTCTGACTTAGAATTTGTGGATAACTACAAATACCTAGGTGTCTGGTTAGACTGTAAACTCTCCTTCCAGACTCACATCAATCATCTCCATTCCAAAGTTAAATCTAGAATTGGCTTCCTATTTCGCAACAAAGCATCCTTCACTCATGCTGCCAAACATACCCTCGTAAAACTGACCATCCTACCAATCCTCGACTTCGGCGATGTCATTTACAAAATAGCCTCCAATACCCTACTCAACAAGCTGGATGCAGTCTATCACAGTGCCATCCGTTTTGTCACCAAAGCCCCATATACTACCCACCACTGCGACCTGTACGCTCTCGTTGGCTGGCCTTCGCTTCATAATCGTCGCCAAAACACATTGGCTCCAGGTCATCTACAAGTCCCTGCTAGGTAAAGTCCCCCCTTATCTCCGCTCACTGGTCACCATAGCAGCACCCACCTGTAGCACGCGCTCCAGCAGGTATATCTCTCTGGTCACCCCTAAAGCCAACTCCTCCTTTGGTCGTCTCTCCTTCCAGTTCTCTGCTGCCAATGACTGGAACGAACTACAAAAATCTCTGAAACTGGAAACACTTATCTCCCTCACTAGCTTTAAGCACCAGCTATCAGAGCAGCTCCCAGATCACTGCACCTGTACATAGCCCATCTATAATTTAGCACAAACTACTACCTCTTCCCCTACTGTATTTATTTATTTTATTTATTATTTTGCTCCTTTGCACCATATTATTTATATTTTAACTTTGAACTTTCTTCAAATTATAATTCTACCATTCCAGTGTTTTACTTGCTATACTTTATTTACTTTGCCACCATGGCCTTTTTTTGCCTTTACCTCCCTTATCTCACCTCATTTGCTCACATTGTATATAGTCTTATTTTTGTCTACTGTATCATTGATTGTATGTTGTTTTACTCCATGTGTAACTCTGTTTTTGTATGTTGTCGAACTGCTTTGCTTTTTCTTGGCCAGGTCGCAATTGTAAATGAGAACTTGTTCTCAACTTGCCTACCTGGTTAAATAAAGGTGAAATAAAATAAATAAATAAATAAATATATATTTACCAAAAAAAGATATAGGGGATTGGAAATGATGCAGACTATTACATTGATGGAAGCAACAATCTTTCCACAATATTAAGCTGATCTACCCCTAAGATGTAATAATAATAATATTCCCATAATATCCAAACTGTTCCCTTTCAATTGCTGCCATGGTTATGCATATGCTTTTCATATTTCTTCTGTAAGAAACATTTCAATTTAGGCCTATCCATATAGGCCAATTCCCATTAAATTCCAAAGATGAAATGCTTTTACAATTCCAATTAAATTCAAACAGTCCAATTACAATTCAATTACAATTCCATAGCTGGAAGATTGTTTTGTATTCAACATAAATTCTCCCCTTCATGAGTGAATTCAAAAATGTAATTGCAATTTCCAATGACATTTTAATTGACCCCAACCCCGGTGTGTATTATGCTTGGGTTGTATCCAGACTGTCCTTCTCTCAAGTGGGGATTGACTGTATTACCAGTTCTGTACACAAGGGGGCGACAAAATACCCATTGGGCATCTTTTACCAGAATGCTAACAAAATTAGCACAACTAAAGGTGAATTTCCATGGAGGCTGCTAGCTAAATATGCTAACGAGCACAAATGAAAATAAACGAAAAAGATAAAATGCATAAGAAATATATTGCTGCGTTTGGTAAATGCAGATCTATCTTGCTTCTTATTGTAATTTCTAATTTTGTGCTTCAGTTGCGCTTCTCCACTCGGATGAGAATTCAGGAACGGGCATTCTATCAGCAGACAGCGCTGTGACTGATGTGGAGCTAATTTTCTCTGGTACTTTTCTTGGTGTAGCCAGCCTATTTTTCTCTGGTAAAATGCAAGATTAACTTTAAGCGAAACATTATCAAATGTAGCTGGTTACATTCTTTTTATGATAAACATTAGAAAAATAATGGCCATGCATCATTATTTGCAAAGAAAGACCTTGCTTTTTCATTGTAAGCTCATTTACTTGTGTGGCTGCCAGCCAATTAGCGTCACACTTCTGTAGTCATCTGATGACAATGAAGCTGTTTTCTGCTGAATGTGGTGCACTGATGCATTTTATGTGAAGGAAAACTATAGTTGCACGTCCCTGATCACTCTATTGTAGCAAAAAACCACTGTTGACTTTCAATATAAACCTTGACCCCTGTCAATACACAGCTGGACTCACAAACACGTGACTGGCTCAACTGTTGTGTGGAACTACGTTAAGCTTCCTAATCTTAAATAATGTGACAGGTGACATGAAGAATGTGATCCGCTTTATCTCCTAATGTATTGCACAAGTTGACTGCAGGTATTTACTTAAAGTAGCTACAAATATTCAAATTATTGAAAGTTGTTTCAACGGTATTGAAAAACCATCCCGTGGCTATTTCCAAATACCCCGGTTAGAGTTTATACTGTATACCGCCCAAGCCTAGTGTGTTTAACCTGTGTGTGGATTCTGTGTGTTGTAGGACTGTGCTGATGCGGGGTGGTGGATGGGGGAGATAGGGGGGAGAAAGGGAGTCTTCCCTGATAACTTTGTCAAGCTGTTAATACCTGATGTGGAGAAAGAGGTAAAACGCACAAATATCATTTGATTTGTACTGTTATTATAGTGTTCAAGGAATGACATTCCATGAGAGCAAAATCACTTAGTGTTTCTTTGTGTGCGTTTCCAGAGACCAAAGAAGCCGCCTCCCCCCAGCGTCCCTTCGGGTAAAAACACCACAGGTAATCCCCCATCTCCTCTCTCCACAGGTAATCCCCCATCTCCTCTCTCCACAGGTAATCCCCCATCTCCTCTCTCCACAGGTAATCCCTCATCTCCTCTCTCCACAGGTAATCCCCCATCTCCTCTCTCCACAGGTAATCTCCTCTCTCCACAGGTAATCTCCTCTCTCCACAGGTAATCTCCTCTCTCCACATGTAATCCCCCCCATCTCCTCTCTCCACAGGTAATCCCCCCCATCTCCTCTCTCCACAGGTAATCCCCCCATCTCCTCTCTCCACAGGTAATCCCCCCATCTCCTCTCTCCACAGGTAATCCCCCCATCTCCTCTCTCCACAGGTAATCTCCTCATCTCCTCTCTCCACAGGTAATCCCCCATCTCCTCTCTCCACAGGTAATCCCCCCCATCTCCTCTCTCCACAGGTAATCCCCCCCATCTCCTCTCTCCACAGGTAATCCCCCATCTCCTCTCTCCACAGGTAATCCCCCATCTCCTCTCTCCACAGGTAATCCCCCATCTCCTCTCTCCACAGGTAATCCCCCATCTCCTCTCTCCACAGGTAATCCCCCATCTCCTCTCTCCACAGGTAATCCCCCCCATCTCCTCTCTCCACAGGTAATCCCCCCATCTCCTCTCTCCACAGGTAATCCCCCATCTCCTCTCTCCACAGGTAATCCCCCATCTCTTCTCTCCACAGGTAATCCCCCATCTCTTCTCTCCACAGGTAATCCCCCCATCTCCTCTCTCCACAGGTAATCCCCCCATCTCCTCTCTCCACAGGTAATCCCCCCCATCTCCTCTCTCCACAGGTAATCCCCCATCTCTTCTCTCCACAGGTAATCCCCCCCATCTCCTCTCTCCACAGGTAATCCCCCCCATCTCCTCTCTCCACAGGTAATCCCCCATCTCCTCTCTCCACAGGTAAATCCCCCATCTCCTCTCTCCACAGGTAATCCCCCCATCTCCTCTCTCCACAGGTAATCCCCCATCTCCTCTCTCCACAGGTAATCCCCCATCTCCTCTCTCCACAGGTAATCCCCCATCTCCTCTCTCCACAGGTAATCCCCCCCATCTCCTCTCTCCACAGGTAATCCCCCCCATCTCCTCTCTCCACAGGTAATCCCCCATCTCCTCTCTCCACAGGTAATCCCCCATCTCTTCTCTCCACAGGTAATCCCCCATCTCTTCTCTCCACAGGTAATCCCCCCATCTCCTCTCTCCACAGGTAATCCCCCCCATCTCCTCTCTCCACAGGTAATCCCCCCATCTCTTCTCTCCACAGGTAATCCCCCATCTCTTCTCTCCACAGGTAATCCCCCCCATCTCCTCTCTCCACAGGTAATCCCCCCCATCTCCTCTCTCCACAGGTAATCCCCCCCATCTCCTCTCTCCACAGGTAATCCCCCATCTCCTCTCTCCACAGGTAAATCCCCCATCTCCTCTCTCCACAGGTAAATCCCCCATCTCCTCTCTCCACAGGTAAATCCCCCATCTCCTCTCTCCACAGGTAATCCCCCCATCTCCTCTCTCCACAGGTAATCCCTAATCTCCTCTCTCCACAGGTAATCTCCCATCTCCTCTCTCCACAGGTAATCCCCCATCTCCTCTCTCCACAGGTAATCCCCCATCTCCTCTCTCCACAGGTAATCTCCCTATTTTTCTTCACCTTACTTCTCCTTTATCACAATCCTCTATCTCTCCTCTCTGCTCTTCTCCACTCAGCCACTGGTACCGTTTTGTGCGTGTCTCAATAATCTCTCTATCTCCATCTCTGCTCTTCTCTGTTTTGTGTTAGTGTGTGTGTGTAAGGGAGAGAGATAGAAACTAGGAGCAATGGTGATAATTAAATAGGCAGAGAACCAAATGGTGATAATTAAACAGGGAGAGAACCAAAGATAGAGATATCTATAGGGAAGAGTGTCAGTAATGTCACCCTCAGTTGATCGCTGACCCCTATGTGACCTGTAGAGAAAAGGTCAGAGGTCAGGAAGGTACCCCCGGAGCGCCCAGAGCACGTGCCTCACAGACCACCTGACGACAACAAAGGTACTACAGTACTACTACAGTAATACTATAAAAAAGCTACTAACTCTGCATCACAGATCTGATGACAACAGAGCTACTACTACTACTACTACTACTACTACTATACTACTACTACCTTTACTATACTACACTATTCCACAATCATCTACAATGCCTGCTCCGGCTTGCTGCAGCCTGACTACTAACCTATATGGCCCTATTCAGCCTGCCTGCCTTAACTCTCTTCGCCTCTTCAGCTGGCTCACACCTCACCTCTACACTGTGTGTGTGTGTGTGTGTGTGTGTGTGTGTGTGTGTGTGTGTGTGTGTGTGTGTGTGTGTGTGTGTGTGTGTGTGTGCATGTGCCCGCGCGTGTGACATCCCCACTTATCCCATCCGTATATGTGTTTGTGTGTGTATGTGAATGTGTTTATGTTTTTGTGTGTAGGTGAGGAGGTGAAGGTTGGAGAAATCCCTAAGCCCGCCCTTCCGTCCATCCCTCCAAAAAAGCCCCGCCCACCAAAGACAAGCTCCTCCCACCTCCCTCCCCGAGGCCCAGACAGACCTGAAAGACCTCCTTCTGTACCGTCAGTACACACACACACACACACACACACACACACACACACACACACACACACACACTAAAGTTGTCAACTGGTCTGCCTGTTCAGGTGTGAGAGCCCTAAGTCTGAGGGTGGGGCTGTGACTCCAGATTCTGCCTCTGACATGTCAAAAGACATCGGTGAGTTTGACTGAGAGGACAAGGGGCAGACCTGGGGCAGTTTGACAGTTATGTGACAGGACACTAGTCCAATCAGAGTAGGGAATTGGCTGACTTAAGAGACAGAGAGGTTTGAATATGAATGAAGATCCTCAGTTCTCTCTCTCTCTGTCCATATGTGAGGGATTAGCTGCCCTAGCCTTCATATTGGTCAGGGAACTGTGGGTTTGTTTGTGCCTGTTCTCTGGTAAGATGTTATGTGTTCCTGTGGATTAACAATATAATGTGTGTCTGTGTGTAGATGTGATATATTTGGACTCGCTAGTCTTGTCTACAGAGAAACTAAGCCATCCCACCGCAATGCGACCAAGAGTCTTCCTCCGCAGACCACGCTCCCTGATCATCAGCACAGTAAGTGTACACACACGCACACATCCTTCTCTTGAACATGTCTTGATGACACCTCTCTCCTCTTCTCTCTCTCAGTCTTCTCTGTCCAGTATTGACCAGCTGGACTCTCCTGTGGTGGAGGAGCAGAGAAGGGGGAAGGACAGAGAAAAGGAGCTGCAGGAGAGGAAAGCACTTCCCACCATCACTGTAAGAATTTGTTGAATTTAAATGTGGTGAATTACATTTTAGCAGTGAATCGGAGTATATTGTGTGTGTTTGTCTATTCCCGGACCATCAAGTTGGCCTGCGAAAAATAAAAAGGATTTCTGGTTTATTAATGAACCTAGACCTGTGTATGAGTTGCTGGTTGAAACAATAGAATCAATCCATGCCCATTTCAAGCATATATTCCTAACAAATGGGAAGTTATTTCCAAACATTTAAGTAAGTTAGCTGGCTAACTCATGAATCCTGATTTGTGACATACCCCACAGGTACCTGACAGTAAGGGTGTGCTGCCACCCAAGCCTGCTGTCCTTCACCCACCGTCGACAGAAAGCCTGGCCCTCCGCCCTATAAGCCCCTCCCCTTCATACACAAAACCCACCTCTTCATGTATAAGCCCCTCCCCAGAGCCCAGGCCGACGCCCACCCTGGAGGAGCTGAGGGGACAACTGGGAGAGCTGAGAGCCTCTGTAGAACTGCTGAAGAGCCAACACAGGTGTGTGTGTGTGTGTGTGTGTGTGTGTGTGTGTGTGTGTGTGTGTGTGTGTGTGTGTGTGTGTGTGTGTGTGTGTGTGTGTGTGTGTGTTAATAGTGTGAGTGACTGGTGTCTCTGTCCCAGGCAGGAGATGAAGCATTTGTCCAGTGACCTGGACGAGGAGAAGAGGATCCGCCTTACTATGCAGGTGAACACATCTAGAGATGCTCGCCGTCTAGTGCTGAACAACATTCATTTACCGCTGCTACATTTTTCATCTTACATTTTGTGTTTGTCTTTTTCAGATGGAGGTGGAGAAGATTAAGAGGAGTTTATTTAAATGACCTTTCACCCTCCCTGGCGCATATTGATGACATCACCTCACGCTGGAGCCAGAGTGTGACATCATCCCTGGACAGGGTTCAGACGAACTAGTTTGTGCCAGAAATCAACATCAATGACAGACGATCCCAATCCCCTCTTGTCTGTTTGTGTTGAAAAGGCTTGCTTATTTTTTTTGTTTCCTGCTATCTGATTGGAGTGTTCTGGATCAGGGGCGTAGTCTCACTACTATTCTGTCTGACATCACGCTACTCAAAACACCTGGAACACCTTCACCTGCTGTTAGAGTGTGTGTGTCAGCATACAAGGTTTCTATGGCAACCCCACACTGTGGCCTTCCTTCCTGTTTTAGATGTCTTTCTTTCTGATGACATAAAGACCGTTTGTGGACTTCATATCTCCAGGAAAGTGAAATAGACTTTTATATTCCAGTGTTCTAAAGATGAAGATTATGGATGTGTGCTGATTTTAATAAAATAAAAATAAACTCAACCAACCTGTCTGTCACCCTACCCCAGTAGGGGAGCTACAGTATCATTTACTCTGTCTCACACTACCTTACCTTGCCCAACCCAAACACACATTTTTTTTTATTTACCTTTATTTAACTAGGCAAGTCACTTAAGAACAAATTCTTATTTACAACGACGGCCTAGGAACAGTGGGTTAACTGCCTTGTTCAGGGGCAGAACGACAGATTTGTAGCTTGTCAGCTCGGCGATTCAATCTTGCGACCTTTCGGTTACTAGTCCAACGCTCTAACCGCTAGGCTACCTGCCACCCCACGTGTGCATTGTTTGTGTGTGTTTGTCCAGTGCCCCTCCACTGCTCTTTACTCTGTTGATTACGGTAATTAGTCTGGTCGAACATCAGAGCGCTGGACACACACACATTCCTCAACACACATACAGGCTGCCGTTTTCTTGCTTGTATAAACTGCTGTGTGTGTTGTAGACAAGTGTGTTACCATCTCTGTCTCATCAGGTAGTGTGTGCATGTTGTTTTGTGTGTGTGTGTGTTGTTTGATTAAAGACGCAGATCGTGTGCGACACTTCAAGAATGTCCTCAGACGGTGGACATAACTCAGCTTGGCTGGCTGTCTGGGGGTGTCAGATCAGAGGACACACAGTGGATTATATATGGCGCTGAAGGAGATGGCTGCTGGTTTACGATCCCGTAACCTATTGTGTATGTTTTTTCGCGTTATTTGTGACTTATTTTGTACATGATGTTTCTGCCACTGTGTCTTATGACCGAAAAGAGCTTCTAGATATCAGGGCAGCGATTACTCACCTCATACTGGAGGAATTCTTCTTCAACAAGCCGGACGAGAAGGATTTACTTCGGACGTCCAACATGGCCCTTATCCCCATCATTCGCAGGAGGAAAAGACGGAGATATCGAGGACGATGGTCTGGGTGCCTTGTAAGGATCTGTCGCCGAGGGTAATCTACCTTTACCATCGGTCCTATTAGCCAACGTACAATCAATCGATAATAAAATAGATGAACTACGAGCACGTATATCCTACTAAAAGGACATTAAAAACGGTAATATCTTATGTTTCACCGAGTCATGGCTGAACGACGATATGATTAACATACAGCTGGCAGGTTTTAATTATTTTTCAGCAGGATAGAACAGAGGCTTCTGGTAAGACAAGGGGCAGCGGCCTATGTATATTTGTAAACAAAAGCTGGTGCACGAAATCTAAGGAATTCTTGAGGTTTTGCTCCTCTGAGGTAGAGTATCTCATGATAAGCTTTAGACCACACTATTTACCAAGAGAGTTTACAACTATATTTTTCGTAGCTGTCTATGTACCACCGCAGACCGACGCTGGCACTAAGTCCGCACTCAATGAGCTGTATACGGCCATAAGCAAACAGGAAAACACTCATCCAGAGGCGGCGCTGCTAGTGGCCGGGGACTTTAATGCAGGGAAACTTAAATCCGTTCAACCAAATCTCTACCAGTATGTTAAAGGTGCAACCAGAGGGGAAAAAACCTCTGGACCACCTTTACTCCACACACAGAGACGCGTACAAAGCTTTCCCTTGCCGTCCATTTGGCAAATCTGACCATAATTCTATCCTCCTGATTCCAGCTTACAAGCAAAAACTAAAGCAGGAAGCACCAGTGACTCGGTCATTAAGAAAGTGGTCAGATGAAGCAAATGCTAAGCTACAGGACTGTTTTGCTAGCACAGACTGGAATATGTTCCGGGATTCCTCCAATGGCATTGAGGAGTATACCACATCAGTCAAAGGCTTCATCAATAAGTGCATCGATGACGTCGTCCCCACAGTGACAATACGTACATACATACCCAACCAGAAGCCAGGGATTACAGGCAACATCTGCACTGAATTAAAGGGTAGAGCTGCCGCTTTCAAGGAGCGGGACTCTAACCCAGAAGTTTATATGAAATCCCGCTATACCCACCAACGAACCATCAAACAGGCAAACCGTCAATACAGGACTAAGATTGAATTGTACTAAGGGCTTGCAAACTATTAAAGACTACCAAGGGAAGCACAGCTGCGAGCTTCCCAGTGACACAAACCTACCAGTCGAGCTAAATTACTTGCCTTGAAGCAAGCATAGAAGTAACACTGAAATATGCATGAGAGCACCAGCTGTTCCGGATGACTGTGTGATCACGCTCTCCATAGTCGATGTGAATGTTGACCTTTAAACAGGTCAACATTCACAAGGCCGCAGGGCCAGACGGATTACCAGGACGTGTGCTCCGAGCATGTGCTGACCAACTGGCAAGTGTCTTCACTGACATTTTCCACCAGTCCCTGACTGAGTCTGTAATACTAGATTAAAAAACATGAGAGGACGCACACCCAGAAAAATAGTTTTGTGTGGAGGTGCTGACTAACAGCAGATAAACTATAAACTATCAAAATAAAGACAGTAGCACACTCCAAATATAAACTCCCAGCAATTGAATGGGTATTTACCAACGCTTCGGCATCACTGTGGCTTCCTCAGGGTAATGTCATAAATACTTGAACCAGGTTATGTAGACAATAGTGAGGGTTGTGTCATAATGATTAAGTTAATTAAAATGAATTAGTTAAACTGTTAAAAAAAAATGTTTATGGCATATTAAATATATTACGCTATTCTTATCATATAGAAACATAATTTAATATTATACATCATATTAGCATCAACATACAATTGAAGTCGGGAGTTTACATACACTTAGGTTGGAGTCATTACAACTCGTTTTTCAACCACTCCACAAATTTCTTGTTAACAAACTATAGTTTTGGCAAGTCGGTTAGGACATCTACTTTGTGCACGACACAAGTAATTTTTCCAACAATTGTTTACAGACAGATTATTTCACTTATAATTCTCTGTATCACAATTCCAGTGGGTCAGAAGTTTACATACACTAAGTTGACTGTGCCTTTAAACAGCTTGGAAAATTCCAGAAAATGATGTCATGGCTTTAGAAGCTTCTGATAGGCTAATTGACATCGTTTGAGTCAATTGGAGGTGTACCTGTGGATGTATTTTAAGGCCTACCTTCAAACTCAGTGCCTCTTTGCTTGACATCAGAAAAGAAAAATGGTTCATCCTTGGGAGCAATTTCCAAGTGCCTGAAGGTACCACGTTCATCTATACAAACAATAGTTCGCAAGTATAAACACCATGGGATGCCTTCTGTCTCCTAGAGATAAACTTACTTTGGTGCGAAAAGTGCAAATCAATCCCAGAACAACAGCAAAGGACCTTGTGAAGATGCTGGAGGAAACAGCTACAAAAGTATCTATATCCACAGTAAAACGAGTCCTATATCAACATAACCTGAAAGGCCACTCAGCAAGGAAGAAGCCACTGCTCCAAAACTGCCATTAAAAAGCCAGACTACGGGTTGTAACTGCACATGGGGACAAATATCGTACTTTTTGGAGAAATGTCCTCTGGTCTGATGAAACAAAAATAGAACTGTTTGGCCATAATGGCCATCATTATGTTTTGAGGAAAAAGCATGTGCGAGCAAGGAGGCCTACAAATCTGACTCAGTTACACCAGCTCTGTCAGGAGGAATGGGCCAAAATTCACCCAACTTATTGTAGGAAGCTTGTGGAAGGCTACCCGAAACGTTTGACCGAAGTTAAACAATTTAAAGGCAATGCTACCAAATACTAATTGAGTGAATGTAAACTTCTGACCCACTGGGAATGTGATGAAAGAAACAAAAGCTGAAATAAATAATTCTCTTTACATTCTTAAAATAAAGTGGTGATCCTAACTGACCAGACAGGGAATTTTTACTAGGATTAAATGTCAGGAATAGTGAAAAACTGAGTTTAAATGTATTTGGCTAAGGTGTATGTAAACACCCCTCACTATTGTCATTGGTTGCACTAATTGCACTGTTTGTCTACATAATCTGGTTCAAGTATTCATGACATTACCCTGAGGAAGGCACAGTGATGCCGAAGCGTTGGTAAATACCCATTCAATTGCTGGGAGTTTATATATGGAGTGTGCAACTTCCCTTATTTTGATTAGTTTTGAGTCTGTAATACCGACATGTTTCAAGGAGGAACAGCCAAGGGGACAGGGAGCAGGCTCTAGGTGTGATGTTACATGTGTTAAGTCATGTGACCACCCGGTTCCAGACATGTTCTGTCTGTGTGGACGGATCTGCAAGGACATCTTCCTCGAATCTAACTGTAAAGACACCAAGAACAGGGACAACGCCATCCAGTGGTGAGACAAACACACACAGGTTTGCCAGGACTGAAGCCCAGGAGCCCGAGAAAGCAGGAGGCCATGTGGCTATGTCCCATGAGGCACTGTCCCCAAGAAAGGGGCCTTGTAGGCTATAAGTTGTCTCTCTTTCTCTCTCTAGGTACAGGAAATGTTTTGAACTCCAGCCACCTCTCTACTTTGGTATCAACATGGCTATTCTGCTCATTGTTGCTGGACAAAAGTAAGAACTCTACACTACTGTAGTACACCCGTAAACCCTTAATTGTACACCTATCCCCGACACCCTTAACTTGACTGTGTCACCGGGGTTCCCCAGGGATCAATACTCACTTCCCTGTTGTTTAATCACTCACTCACTCTCTCTTTTGCTCTCTCTCTTTTGCTCTCTCTCTCTCCCAGGAGTAAGGTTAAACAGTTTACTGGGTCGCAAGGGCTTGTTAGAGAAGATTAACAATGAATGGGTTACTGTTCTTCACCATTAGTATGTTAGCTAACGACATAAAGCTACTCAGGCTGCAGAAAAACTCTTCAAACTCAAACCTCCAATCTGGTAAAAGCACACATACTCCATCCCTCTAGCTCTCTCTCTCTGTCCTTCTCTCTCTCCATCCCTCTAGCTCTCTCTCTGTCCTTCTCTCTCTCCATCCCTCCTAGCTCTCTATCTGTCCTTCTCTCTCTCCATCCCTCTAGCTCTCTCTCTCTGTCCTCTCTCTCCATCCCTCTAGCTCTCTCTCTGTCCTTCTCTCTCTCTATCCCTCTAGCTCTCTCTCTGTCCTTCTCTCTCTCCATCCCTCTAGCTCTCTCTCTGTCCTTCTCTCTCTCCATCCCTCTAGCTCTCTCTCTCTGTCCTTCTCTCTCTCCATCCCTCTAGCTCTCTCTCTCTGTCCTTCTCTCTCTCCATCCCTCTAGCTCTCTCTCTCTGTCCTTCTCTCTCTCCATCCCTCTAGCTCTCTGTGTTTCTCTCTCTCTCCATCCCTCTAGCTCTCTCTCTCTGTTCTTTCTCTCCATCCCTCCCACTCTGTTTCTCTCTCTCCATCCCTCTAGCTCTCTGTGTCCACTCTTTCCATCCCTCTCTCTCTCTTGGTTCTTCTCTCTCTCCATCCCTCTAGCTCTCTCTCTCTGTCCTTCTAACTCTCCATCCCTCTAGCTCTCTCTGTGTCCTCTCTCTCCACCCCTCTCACTCTCTCTGTGTCCTCTCTCTCCATCTCTCAAGCTCTCTCGTTGTCCTTCTCCCTCTCTCTGCGTGTGTGTGTCTGTGACTGTGTGAGCGAGTGTTTGTGTGTGTTGCGGTATGACAATAACGAGAAGACGGACTGTGTGGTGTTGGGCCGGGGGACCTATGGAGTGGTGTACGCTGGGAGTCTGTCAGTGTTGCTGCGGTCTAAGTGGGGTTTGTTGAAGGAGGCGACCATTGTCTTCTTCACACAACAGATCTCTCTCCCTCTCTCTCCCTCTCTCCCCTTCCCCCTCTCTGTCTCTCTTCCTCTCTGTCTCTCTCCCCATCTCTCCCTCTATCTGTATGTCTCTCTCTCCCCCCTCTCCCTCTCTGTCTGTCTCTCTCTTGCTCTGCCTGTCTGTCTGTCTGTCTGTCTGTCTGTCTGTCTGTCTGTCTGTCTGTCTGTCTGTCTGTCTGTCTGTCTGTCTGTCTGTCTGTCTGTCTGTCTGTCTGTCTGTCTGTCTGTCTGTATATGTTTGTTTGTCTGTCTGTCTCTCTCTGAAGATATCAGACTTCTGAAAGGCTGGCGGGGGTCAACCCCTTCACTGGTATGACACCTGTACTATTTTCATTGAACTGTTGATTAGCTCTTAGCAACTCTGGGATGCTGGCCTTCTAGGCAGAGTTCCTCTGACCAGAGTCTGTGTTCTTTTGCCCATCTTAGTCTTTTCTTTTTATTGGCCAGTCTGAGATATGGCTTTTTCTTTGCAACTCTGCCTAGAAGGCCAGCATCCCGGAGTCGCCTCTTCACTGTTGACGTTGAGACTGGTGTTTGGCGGGTACTATTTAATGAAGCTACCAGTTGAGGACTTGTGAGGCATCTGTTTCTCAAACTAGACACTCTAATGTACTTGTCCTCTCGCTCAGTTGTGCACCGGGGCCTCCCACTCCTCTTTTTCTATTCTGGTTAGAACCAGTTTGCACTGTTCTGTGAAGGGAGCAGTACACAGCGTTGTACGAGATCTTCAGTTTCTTGGAAATTTCTCGCATGGAATAGCCTTCATTTCTCAGAACAAGAATAGACTGACGAGTTTCAGAAAAAAGTTCTTTGTTTCTGGCCATTTTGAGCCTGTAATCGAACCCACAAATGCTTATGCTCCAGATACTCAACTAGTCTAAAGAAGGACAGTTTTATTGCTTCTTTAATCAGAACAACAATTTTCAGTTGTGCTAACATAATTGCAAAATGGTTTTCTAATGATCAATTAGCCTTTTAAAATGGAAAACTTGGATTAGCTAACACAATGTGCCATTGGACCACAGGAGTGATGGTTGCTGATAATGGGCCTCTGTTTGCCTATGTAGATATTCCATTAAAAATCAGCCGTTTCCAGCTACAATAGTCATTTACAACATTAACAATGTCTACACTGTATTTCTGATCAATTTGATGTTATTATAATGGGCAATTTTTTAACAATTATTTAAAAAACAAGGACATTTCTAAGTGACCCCAAACTTTTGAACGGTAGTGTATATACACATATACACTTCCTTTAGAATATACCTTCCTTTATTATTCCTCACAAACCCTATCACCCTTCCCCCAATTAGAGTAAACAAATAAACAATAACACTTAGGCTTCTACTTCCAGCTTATACATACTATACACAACGCTCCAGATATTTTCATATCTTATCATTACAGTCACTTATTAATGTATTTTATTACTTCATCAGTCTCATTACTGAACGTCGCAAACGCTTGGATATCTGCACGAACCCTAACATAAATCATGAATCAGTGATATACAAATTGGCTTAATTATTTATTTACTAACTAATCAATCTATTCAGTAACAGAATTACATAAACACACACAATACATTGGTTACTGACATGATAGAAAAGTCCCTAGTGGGCTAAGCCGATATGACGGCTTGGTAGACAAAGGAAAGGGGTGGGGACAGTTGAAGAGCGGGAAACTCAAAGTTTCTAACTACACTCATGGAAATGCTAATACTTTTAACATGAACAACTGCTCATTCGAAAATGAATTGCAATTTACATATTTACGAGTGTATGCCTTTGTTGTCCCTCTCTGCGATCGCCGGTCTGTCTGCTGGATAATAGTTAATCAGAGTCTCTGCTTGTTTAATGCTGGTCGCCGTGTCCTTTGTAGATCTGTTATAATTGATACGTCAGCGTACCCTGTAGTTCATAAGAGTTTTTCTGTTAGAATAGATGCTTCCGAGGTTGTCGGTATTCTCGTCCTAGCCTTACGCATATTTTCAGCTGCGGACTGATAAAGGTTACGGTCTAGGATTTACTTCTTCGGTAGTGATCGATAGTTTCAGAGTTTAGCCATTTCAACGTGGGGACCCTGTCCTGGCGTTATCTTGACTCTAGTTTGTAGATTTCTTAACCATTCGTGACGTACGGTTTACCGTGGGTCTCTTCGGCATAAAATGTACATTTTGTCACAAGTGCTTTTATACTCTGGGGAAGAAAGGGCGGTTCCATGACGCCTGATGTAATGTCTGGAATCACGGGGGCGTGGCCACTGACTAGTTAAAACTTCATATCTAAACACGTATCTCATTTAGAAGGCCAACATCACAATACATCTTCTCACAAATAGTTTCATATTCAATCATATATTTTATGCAACCATCAGATGTTTACACAACCAAAGACACAGTAATGTGTGTTTCCTGTCCTTCAATGAGATCACCAAATTAAACAAACTCGACATGACTGTCCCTTAAGTGTCCACGGACCGTTCCCACATTCTCAAAAATATGAATATTGTATTAGGAGTTTTGGCAAGAAGAATGTCTTTGTTCTCCGTAGGCTCTCTCCCTCAATACTCCATGGCAGCAAAGAGAGTTTTTCCCAGGAATTTATGACCATTGTAAAACCTGTGGTGGGAGAGAGAGTGAGAGAAGGGGGGAAGCCATGATATACACCCAAAAGGGCCACGTCGTGACAGTAATATGAGATCTATATGTAAAACATTTACATTTTACATTTTAGTCATTTATTTCTCTGAGAGTGAGGTGGATAAATAGCATTTTGCAAAAAATAAATGGTAATTTAGCAGATGCTCTTATCCAGACCGACTTACAGTTAGTGCATCCATCTTAAGATAGCAAGGTGAGACAACCACATCACAGTCAAATAAACAATACACCAACATTCCATTCCAGCTAAACAATGAATATATAGAATTTTACATTTGTTTTAATCTAAATTCCACAAATCAAAAAATGAGAACAGTAATATTTTACACACACACGAAAGTACAATAAGCATTCATTTATTATTGTCACGTCCTGGCCAGTATAAGGGTTAATTAGTATTGTAGTTTGGTCAGGACGTGGCAGAGGGTATTCGTTTTATGTGGTTCGGGGTGGTGTGTTTTGTTGAAGGGGCATTTGGTTTAAGTATTCCGGGGTTTTTGGGCACTGTTTGGTTTTCAGGTATTCTATGTTTAGTCTAGTATGTCTGTTTCTATGTTTGGTTAATTGGGGTTGGGACTCTCAGTTGAAGGCAGGTGTTGTCTATCTGCCTTTGATTGAGAGTCCCATATATTAGGGTGTGTTTGGTATTTGTGGGTGATTGTTCTGTGTTGAGCCTTATGCTTTGCCAGACTGTTTGTTGTTGTTCGTTTTCGTGTTTTGTTATTTTGGTATTCATTTTGAAAATAAATAAACATCAAGATGAGCATACACATACCTGCTGCGTTTTGGTCCTCCATCACCAACGACAACCGTGACAATTATGAAAAAACTGAAATGTAAAACATTTGTGGATACAGTGTTTTGGAAATAAACTCTTCAAGTCTAAATCAAGTGTCTTCATGTAGAATTGAAATTATCCTGATCAAGCACATTGTGTGTGTGTGTTTATGTGTGTGTACAGTGGTTCCTCCGTTAAAAGTTGTGAGTTTACATCGCGGGACTTAGAGGTACCCAGCGTCACGGCTTCATTGCTCCAGACCACTGCAAGGAGGAGTTAGAGCTCTCATTGTGCATTTGGGTCCCAAGGTTTTCATATGACCAATCATATCGAGTGGTTCCAATGACGAATTTGACGTGAGCCATCCATCGCTGGTGACTTTCTTCAGCAAAGATGACTGACAAAACATTATGGTGGAAACAAATGTAAGTATTATAACGTCATAACGAGTCAAGCAAAAAATGTACAATTAAGAGGAATATGTTAGTTAATGTAGAGAAAAATGATTGTGCATATTTCTTGTCATAAAGTTAATTTATGAAAATATTTAGCAAGTTAGCTGACTAGCTAACATTAGCCAGCTAGCTAGCTAGTGTTATGACATGAGTATGAAATTGTAATTCGTGTTGTTTAATGTTTTAGGGACTCCTGAGAAAACCAGGAAACCAAAACAGTGGATGTAAAGAATCTAGCTAGCTAAAGCATTTACTGCAAATTGAATGTACAATTATGTAAGCTTGCCTTGCTTAAATTTGCCATGCAATGCAGCTGAAGTAACTTAGCTAGCTAACTATTTATTTGCTTATTGTGTAGTGGAGGATGAAAATAACTGTATGCCTATGGATGTGTAGCTAGCTACAGTATGTAGCCGATCTGTTTATGGACCCTAAAACATTTGGTATGCACATTAGTTCAGAACCTATGAACCTCAGCTATCATAGTTGTTGTATCGACTTCAAGTCTGATTGACATTAATGAAGCCTATGAATTGAGTAGAATAATAATAACTTTATTGTGCCAAAGATGCAAGTCCAC
This sequence comes from Salmo trutta, assembly GCF_901001165.1. Taxonomy (NCBI): domain Eukaryota; kingdom Metazoa; phylum Chordata; class Actinopteri; order Salmoniformes; family Salmonidae; genus Salmo; species Salmo trutta. The sequence goes on along the minus strand of NC_042962.1, from coordinate 13,502,064 downwards.
ATGTACTGTAGTTATTGCCACGCATGAGATCCCCACATTGTAGTCTGTACATTGAATATATTCATTGATCATGTACTCTTCCATGGAAAATAAAGGTGCGGTTCAGGTATGAATCTCTGTGAGACATTCTTTTTCAGTCATATCCAATACCAGGTGTATCAAACTCCATTCTTTGAATGATGCTGTGTCTGCATGTATGTATTACAATTATACACTAAAACTGTGTTTACCACTCCTGCTCCTGGCTGGGACATAAATGATTATACATTTTGTAACTATGCAATAGACTAGAAACATGATTTAAGTAAAGGCTGGTTTTATTCTAACATGGTCAGTCATCATAATCATCAGGAGGTGAAATGCAAAACTGACCTTAGATCATTTACTCTGGGACTACTACATCTTTATCTGTACTATTTTTCTCATTTCCGCCTGACTTATGTGTCCACTCAGGCCCAGAAGCCAGGATATGCATATAATTGGTAGCATTGGATAGAACACTTTGGAGTTTGTAGAAATGTTAAAATAATGTATGAGACTATAATACAATTGATATGGCAGGTCGAAAATCCAAAGAAAAACCAACCAGAATTTTTTTTATATTGGAAAGCTATGGGTTCTATGCAATTCCAGCTCCTAGATTGCAATTCCTATGGCTTCCACTAGATGTCAGTCTTTGTTCATTGTTTCAGGCTTGTTTCAGTTGTGTAGTGCTAAGGCAACAGCTGGTGAGATGTCAGGTTCGCCTCTGTACTTAAAGGGTGATTATTCCAACTCTCTGTGAAATGCTGCAGATCTGCCTTCAGATGAGGTAAGAACACATTTCCAACACAGAAGAGGTGGATGGAATTCGACAGGTCAAGGTAGCCTTCTTCCTCCAAACTGTGCAGCAAGTTGTAGCACTGACATGTCACAGCACTCCAAACATCTCTCCATAAGCGTTCCACCCTAATAGAGAAATAAAAGGTTTTGTGGGGGGGGACCTAATCTCTGTTGTCCTGTGGTCTTCCTCCATGAATAATGATCACTGAGGTGGGTCCGAGTTTATAGAAATGCAAGTTTTGTGTGCCTCTGTGAGTGGTTACTGACTGTATGTGACGCAGACACCTATCTGAATGTACCTGAAACATTTAAATATAGAGGGCAATGTGTCTCACCACTTGGTTATTGCAAGGCTAACCCCTAAAGGGAAATCATGACTTGGCAGCAACAGGTGCTTGAGAGTTCAGTGAAAATGGCTGAGTGTTTTTAGTGTAAATCTGAAAATTAGCAGCTGACATCTTAAGGGTTTTTTAATTAATCAATGTGAGACAGATTCCATGTACAACAAGACAGGAAGAGAGAAAAAGAACACAGAACAGTTTAATTACCTCTGGTTATGGACACTTTTGCCAGCAATAAAGCTTCCATGGCCTGTTCCTCGGACAGTGAACATACATCTGGCAATATCTTCATTTTCGACCCCTTGATCAGCTCATACTCTGAAAGTAAAGAAAATAGCTTATTTTTTGTAGATAAGAAAACAATAACGGAGATATGACCGTTTGTCACTTGTACTCCCTCTCCGGCCTCTAGGTGCTCGTTATGGCTGTCACCATTGTTATGCGCACCTGCGTGTCGTCAAACTCATCTGGACTCCATCATTTCCTTGATTACCTGCCCTATATATATATATATATATATATATATATATATATATATATATATATATATATGTCACTCCCTTTGGTTTGTTGGTCAATTTCTTTCACAAATGGTCAGGTCTATATAATTATCAAACATACATTAGTAATGGAAAGGAAACACAGACTCTTTGTTTAAGTATCTAAATACTCCTTGTAGTAATACAATTGTAGGCAGAAGTTGATACAGAGTACAGTTTAAAACTTCTTACGGATCATTGGGACGCTAGCGTCCCATCTGGCCAACATCCGGTGAAATTGCAGAGCGCGAAATTCAAATGACAAAAATCGTAATATTGAACATTCATGAAAATACAAGTGTCATACATCATTTAAAAGCTTAACTTCTTGTTAATCCAGCCGCTTTGTCAGATTTCAAAAAGGCTTTACGCCGAAGGCACACCATGAGATTATCTCAGGACAGCGCCCCACACACAAAAGCATTACATTCATTTTCCTACCAAGCAGAGGTGTCACGAGAGTCAGAAATAGCGATAAAATAAATAATTTACCTTTGAAGATCTTCATCTGGTTGCAATCACAAGAGTCCCAGCTACATAACAAAGGGTCCTTTTGTTTGATAAAGTCAGTTTCATTGGTGCGCTTGACTGAGTAATCCACCAGTTTTCCTCATTCAAAATGCATACAAATGAATCCTGTACGTTACCAATAAACTTTTTCCAAACATATCAAACAACATTCCTAATCAATCCTCAGGTACCCTAATATGTAAATAAACTATCAAATGTAAGACGGAGAATACCGGAGACTATTACCGGAGATAAATAACGAAGTACGCGCCCTCACCGGAACGCGCAACAAACACTACAGCCAAAATGGGAGCCACTTACGAAAGCTACAAATTCTACCTCAATTTTTCAAAAAACAAGCCTGAAACTCTTTCTAAAGACTGTTGACATCTAGTGGAAGCCTTAGGAACTGCAATCTGGGAGGTATTCCATTTATATTCCCATTTACAGCCATAGTAATCAGGGGTGAGCTGAAAAAAATTGTCCTCGGGTTTTCGCCTGCCACATCAGTTCTGTTATACTCACGGACATTATTTGAACTGTTTTGGAAACTTTAGAGTGTTTTCTATCCAATACCACCAATTGTATGCATATCCTAGCTTCTGGGCCTGAGTAACAGGCAGTTTACTTTGGGCACCTCATTCATCCAAACTTCCGAATACTGCCCCCTAGCCCGAAGAAGATATGATAGTTCTCCCCAAGTTCTGCAAAATGTGTAAGACATCCTGTAACTCATATAGCCTCCCCAATCCCCCTTACGTAACTTTCCCTAGCAACAACATTTTAATAAATCTAACCCCATCTTATCAGCAAGTAAAAACTCAGAAGTGGGTATGACCGAAAATTAACCTTTCATCACAAGTATAGAGTCATAACAATGTGAACGAGTGTAAGCATCTTCTGACATGTTGCTGGTTTCATCAGGTCTGTGGCAGCCTTGTGTTGTCGCAAAACCAGATAACCATGGTGGGATCCAGACAGGAGTCTGAATGGTAACGCCTTCTGATAGTGTCTGATGGTCACAACACTCAAAACAGGTGTTAACACACACAGAGAGACCTTACAGTTTATCATAACATAATTTATTAACCCTTTAAAAGGTATAAGGCCTTGGTTTAACCTTCTTCAGGTTCCTTCCCCAGGTGTCATTGTTTCTGTTTCATGTCTGTGCGTTGTTTGTGGTTTCTTGTTTTGTATTATGTTACGTTTATTTATTAAAGCACTTCTTAGGGATAGGCGTCCTGTCAACGGGCTAGTTATAAATCATGCAGCACCTTTTGTCATGATCGCAGATTTTAGAGAAACAACAAATGACGGTAAATATAAGTGTCTTATATCGGCTGAAAGCTTAAATTCTTGTTAACCTGTTAAGGGCTAGGGGACAATATTTACAAGGCCGGATAAAAAACGTACCCGATTTAATCTGGTTACTACTCCTACCCAGTAACTAGAATATGCATATAATTATTGGCTTTGGATAGAAAACACCCTAAAGTTTCTAAAACTGTTTGAATGGTGTCTGTGAGTATAACAGAACCCATATGGCAGGCAAAAACCTGAGAAGATTCCTTAAAGGAAGTGCCCTCTCTGACAAGATCTTGTTCTTCTTGTCTCTGTTTATTGAAGACTGAGGATCTTTGCTGTAACGTGACACTTCCTACGGCTCCCATATGCTCTCAGAGCCCGGGAAAAAGCTGAATGATGTCATTCCAGCCCCAGGCTGAAACACATTTGCGCTTTTGGCAAGTGGCCGATAAGAGGATAATGGGCTTAGGCGTGTGCACGAGTCAATCCCGTGCTTTATTTTCTTTCGTCTATTTACCTAAACCCAGATTCCCGGTCGGAATATTATCGCTTTTTTACGAGAAAAATGGCATAAAAATTTATTTTAAACAGCGGTTGACATGCTTCGAAGTACGGTAATGGAATATTTAGATTTTTTTTGTCATGAAATGCGCCATGCTCGTAACCCTTATTTACCATTCGGATAGTGTCTTGAACGCACGAACAAAACGCCGCTGTTTTAACATAACTATGGATTATTTGGGACCAAACCAACATTTGTTATTGAAGTAGAAGTCCTGGGAGTGCATTCTGACGAAGAACACCGAAGGTAATCAAACTTTTCTAATAGTAAAAAAGGCTAAACTTGCTGGGTGTCTAAATAGCTAGCCCTGTGATGCCGGGCTATCTACTTAGAATATTGCAAAATGTGCTTTCACCAAAAAGCTATTTTAAAATCGGACATATCGAGTGCATAGAGGAGTTCTGTATCTATAATTCTTAAAATAATTGTTATGCTTTTTGTGAACGTTTATCGTGAGTAATTTAGTAAATTGTTAGTAAATTCACCGGAAGTTTCGGTGGGTATGCCAGTTCTGAACGTCACATGCTAATGTAAAAAGCTGGTTTTTGATATAAATATGAACTTGATTGAACAAAACATGCATGTATTGTATAACATAATGTCCTAGGAGTGTCATCTGATGAAGATCATCAAAGGTTAGTGCTGCATTTAGCTGTGGTTTGGGTTTTTGTGACATTATATGCTAGCTTGAAAAATGGGTGTGTGATTATTTCTGGCTGGGTACTCTCCTGACATAATCTAATGTTTTGCTTTCGTTGTAAAGCCTTTTTGAAATCGGACAATGTGGTTAGATAAAGGAGCGTCTTGTCTTTAAAATGGTGTAAAATAGTCATATGTTTGAAAAATTTAAGTTTTGGGATTTTTGAGGAGTTTGTAATTTGTGCCACGCCCTATCATTGGATATTGGAGCGGTGTTCCGCTAGCGGAACATCTAGATGTAAAAGGTTAATGGCCCTGACTTTCTGGTCTATCTGACATATCAGAGTAGCATTTCCTGACAGACATATTGTGTTCTTTCATCCTTCTGTAAAAAAATCTAACCGTTACACTGTCATGAAATATGATTATATATTGACGATGAAGCAAATAGGACATGGCCTGCTTATGAGTTGCCATGAAAGAAAGTTAGATGAGTTCAACTGAAAATGGCGAGAACAGGCGTTCGTAGCTAAATCTTTTTGGTTAATCTGAGAATAATAATTGCATGATTTATCATTCTACGGTATGTATGTATGTATGTATGTATGTATGTATGTATGTATGTATGTATGTATGTATGTATGTATGTATGTATGTATGTATGTATGTATGTATGTATGTATGTATGTATGTAATATAGTAGAATGTTATGAACCAACACTGAATCGTAGGAGCTGACTACTAGCTATGTAGAAGTTAGACAGAAGACCGCCCAGTGCTGCTTACCTGAGATACCATCATCACACAGTCCTTCGTAGATGTCCGCTATGACTTCCGTTGTGTCGGAAAGAAAGGCTGAACAGTATTGTTGTAGCCAAACTGACTCTCAAAAAATGGCCAAAATGGAGGGTGGTATATAGCAAAATTAAATTGGAGTTTTATTTTCAAATACATTTTTTATTCTCAAAATATGTTTGGGGAATAAAATGCATGAAGTTATGCACTCTTACAAAATATTTGAGTGCAGAACAATTCTTTTTGATTGAAAATAAAAAAGTTGCTTTCAGAACAATTATTTTGATTGAAAAGAAAAAGGTTTTGCTCTCGACAAAAAGACACAAATGTACCTCCATAGCATATAACAATTTGCCAATGAATAACTAGACCTTCATACAAACTTGTTATGCAGAATTCTTGTGGCACAACCGAAGGTGCTGCCGTATCCTGCCAGCACGCCCACAAGCAAGCCACTCAGGCGGAGAATGACACGTGGAAGAGGGCGAGGAACAAGATGGGAGTAACAATAATCTGTTGCAAGTTGGGGAGGGGGGCTAATAGCTGAACATTAGACTATTCAACCTTTACTAAAGAATAGTCTAATAGCCGAGCTAGGTTTGAAAAACCCCCTCTACTTTCACAGACCAGATTTGCCCTAACGACCAAGGGGGAGTTAGAGCACTGGTTATGCTTTTGGGTCCCAATGCACTACTGTGTCTCTAACTGACAATGAATGGGCAATATAAACCAAATAGTAAACTGATAATTGTGCACGACTTCAAATGAAACAAGCAGGGAGCAGGTTTCGAACCCTCAACCTTCTTGCCCGAAGTCCAGCGTGCTATCAACTGTGCACCAAAAGCATGCTCAAGCCGCGGAGTCGATAGAGCACGTCTTTGCGGTAGCTTGCTACTCAATGTAATAAAGTAATGACTTTCAAATAAGTTAACTTACACGTTATGTTGGCTGACAATTTGTTAGTTACGCTGTCCTTACGAACCACATAGCATATCATTGCAGCAGTATGTACCGGTACGTTAGCTATCTACCTAACGTTAGTAGTTATACATAAAACTTGTTTGTATATTAACTATAGGGTAACTACCCAACGTTATTGACTTGATTATTCCCGTCATTCTTAGCTTAGCTAAATGGTATAGTCGTTGTGCATTCTCAATGTGTAACGCCCTGGCCATAGAGAGGGGTTTTTGTTCTTTATTTTGGTTAGGCCAGGGTGTTACATTGGGTGGGCGTTCTATGTTCCTTTTTCTATGTTTTTGTATTTCTTTGTTTTGGGCCGTGTGTGTGGCTCCCAATCAGGCACAGCTGAAGCTCGTTGCTGCTGATTGGGAGTCACACATAAGGAGCATGTTTTTCCTTTGGGTTTGGGGGGTAATTGTTCCTGTCAGTGTTTTGTTTCAGACAGGACTGTTTGCTGTCGGTTTGCTCATTTTCTTGTTTTGTATAGTGTTCACGTTGTTTACATTAAATTCTAATAATGAACACTAACTCTGCTGCACCTTGGTCCACTTCTTCAGACGACAGCCGTTACAGAATTACCCACCACCAAAGGACCAAGCAGCAGGAGAACAGCATGGATGGATGGACGTGGGTGGATTTAAGGATGTTCGTGTCCAGGGCTATGGAAGAGTTAAGGGAACCCGAGAGGCAGCCCCAAGAAATTTTTTGGGGGGGGCACAAGGGCTGTGAAGAGGGGCAAGGATGGAGCCCCAGGCCAGCTCCCCGCACTAGCCCTGAGGTACGTGTCTCCAATCTGGTACGCCCAGTACCAGCACCCCGCACCAAGCCCAAGGTGCGTGTCCCCAGCCCCGCCAGTCAACAGTCGTCGGAGCTGCCCGCCAGTCAACAGTCGTCGGAGCTGCCCGTCAGTCAACAGTCGTCGGAGCTGCCCGTCAGTCAACAGTCGTCGGAGCTGCCCGTCAGTCAACAGTCGTCGGAGCTGCCCGTCAGTCAACAGTCGTCGGAGCTGCCCGTCAGTCAACAGTCGTCGGAGCTGCCCGTCAGTCAACAGTCGTCGGAGCTGCCCGCCAGTCAACAGTCATCAGAGCTGCCCGCCAGTCAACTGAACTGCCGGAGTGGCCAGACTGCGCTGAACTGCCGGAGTGGCCAGACTGCGCTGAACTGCCGGAGTGGCCAGGCTGCCCCGACCTGCCGGAGTGGCCAGGCTGCCCCGACCTGCCGGAGTGGCCAGACTGCCCCGACCTGCCGGAGTGGCCAGACTGCCCCGACCTGCCGGAGTGGCCGGGCTGCCCCGACTTGCCGGAGTGGCCGGGCTGCCCCGACCTGCCGGAGTGGCCAGACTGCCCCGACCTGCCGGGGTGGCCAGGCTGCCCCGACCTGCCGGAGTGGCCAGGCTGCCCCGACCTGCCGGAGTGGCCAGACTGCCCCGAACTGCCAGAGTGGCCAGGGACGCCCGCCAGCCCGGTGAGTCCTGTGCCTACGCCTAGGGCCAGGCCTCTGTCATGTCTCCCCAGCCTGGTGAATCCTGGGTCAGTGCCGTCAGAGCAGCCAGGGTCGCCCGCCAGCCAGGCGCAACCATCGCCGCCCGCCAGCCGGGCGCAGCCAGGGTCGCCCGCCAGCCGGGCGCAACAAGGGTCGCCCGCCAGCCAGGCGCAACCATCGCCGCCCGCCAGCCGGGCGCAACCATCGCCGCCCGCCAGCCGGGCGCAACCATCGCCGGCCGCCAGCCGGGCGCAGTCAGTGTCGCCCACCAGACCTTCGGCGCGGCCAGGTGCGCCACCGAAGAGGGCGACGTCAAGGGTGGAGCAGAGGCCACGTCCCGCACCTGAGCCGCCGCCGTAAGAAGGCCCACCCGGACCCTCCCCTTCAGAGTCAGGTTTTGCGGCCGGAGTCCGCACCTTTGGGGGGGGTACTGTAACGCCCTGGCCATAGAGAGGGGTTTTTGTTCTTTATTTTGGTTAGGCCAGGGTGTTACATTGGGTGGGCGTTCTATGTTCCTTTTTCTATGTTTTTGTATTTCTTTGTTTTGGGCCGTGTGTGTGGCTCCCAATCAGGCACAGCTGAAGCTCGTTGCTGCTGATTGGGAGTCACACATAAGGAGCATGTTTTTCCTTTGGGTTTGGGGGTAATTGTTCCTGTCAGTGTTTTGTACCAGACAGGACTGTTTGCTGTCAGTTTGCTCTTTTCTTGTTTTGTATAGTGTTCATGTTGTTTACATTAAATTGTAATAATGAACACTAACTCCGCTGCACCTTGGTCCACTTCTTCAGACGACGGCCGTTACACAATGGACATTCGGGTGCTTTCATAAATTTGCTCTGGCGATCTACTCCGATTTCAGAGCACTCTCGTCTGAGTGTACCAGAGTGCAGAATAATGAATTTACGAGCGCTCAACACCCGTTGAATATGGCCGGTGTCAGTAAACGTCGGCAAAAAAGCATAATTAAATTGTTTCCAGCAGCACAGTTACAGTCACCAATGCTCTAGTTAACACAAAAACGCTACGGTCTGAATTTACAAACTGACAATCTGACAACTCTCTGAATTTATGAGCACAGACACTCCAGATTGAATTTAACTAGGCAAGTCCGTTAAGAACAAATTCTTATTTACAAGGACAGCCTACTCCTTCCTCCTCGTCGGGGAATTGAACCCCAGTCTCCCGCATGCCCTGCCCGCACGACACAGGGATTCTTTAGCTAAATAGCCCAGTACTGTACTGCCGACCGTCACGTTGTGCAGCGCCATATTTTCCATTCCATACTAATGGAAACCCAGAGGGTTTTTTGTTTTTCTTGGAATAGAAACACCATAATATTAATCAAATGAATTAAGCAAGTACAAGTCAAAAGTTTGGACCCACCTACTCATTCCAGGATTTTTCTTTATTTGTACTTTTTTCTATATTGTAGAATAATAGTGAAGACACAACTATCACAACTATGAAATAACACATGTGGAATCAGTTAAGAACAAATTCTTATTTACAAGGACAGCTTACTCCTTCCTCCACGTTGGGGAATTGAACCACGGCCTGTCTAATGAAGGCAAATAATTTAGAATCCTCCAATCCTCTTATGCTGTAGCCTACTCCCGACCGTCATGTTGTACAGCGCCATATTTTCCATTCCATCCTGACGGAAACCCTGAGGGTTTTGTTTTTTGTTTTTCTCAGAATAGAAACACCATAATATTCATCAAATTAATTAAAAGCCAAATTTCTTAAAATCAATCCCATATACTATATTATTACAAAAAAGGTTTTAAATTCTCTGGTAATGCCAATACGGAAGACTATCAAATGCTTTTCAAAGATGCCCTCTGGTGGTCAAACTAGAAAGAACTAATGAAAAAATGTCTGACAATTAAATAATATGCCACAGAATGCTGCAGCATCCCGCAAGGTGTGCTGCAGTATGACACAACTTTTAAAGGAGCAACCACTCCTGTATGTACATGTGTATGTGTGTTCAAGGTGAACAAGGTCCTGAGGAATCATCATATCAAACCTCACTGAATGTTTTCTATTGACAACATCATCAGACGAGCTGTACAGGCAGTAATCACCATCCTCATACCAGGTGTGTGTGTTCACTGCTGATGTGCACAATGAAAAGGCTTGCTGTATAAATGCAGCTTCTTCCTCAGCGAAATGTGCAATTGGAGCAACCTCTAGCCCTCCCCCCTGACCTTTAGTTACTGCTGCACAGGGAGAGAGTACCAGCAGGTCTTAAAGACAAAGCTACAGCAAAGCCAACATGACCTGGAGTTGGTCAGCATCAGACACAGACCCCCAGGCACACACTGTTTTGGTTCAGTGTGTATGTTTACTTTGTGTTTTGGTTCAGTGTGTATGTTTTCTTTGTGTTTTGGTTCAGTGTGTATGTTTTCTTTGTGTTTTGGTTGGTTGTTGAATTTTGGTTGAAGTTGAGTTTGGCATTGGTTGATTACATTATTACATCAAATGTCAAGTGTGTGTGTGTGTGTGTGTACACTTTTGTGTCAACACGTACTAGGACAACAACCACCTTCTGTATCTCTCTCTCTCTCTCTCTGTGTGTGTGTGTGTGTGTGTGTGTGTGTGTGTGTGTGTGTGTGTGTGTGTGTGTGTGTGTGTGTGTGTGAAGGGGTGGGGTGCTGTGTCGTATCTGGCGGGGGATCCAGAGGCACACAGAGCGAGAGAGGCTGACGAGGGACGGCCCCAAAGATGATGGGGTACATGGACTACGACTACCTTATATATATAGTAGCTGGGGACTTTAATACAGGAAAACTTAAATCAGTTTTACCAAATTTCTATCAGCATGTTAAATATGCAACCAGAGGGAAAATAACTCTGGACCACCTTTTGCTAGCACAGACTGGAATATGTTCTGGGATTCCTCCAATGGCATTGAGGAGTACACCACATCTGTCATTGGCTTCATCAATAAGTGCATCCATGACGTCGTCCCACACAGTGACCATACGTACATACCCCAACCAGAAGCCATGGATTACAGGCAGCATCCACTGCCGCTTTCAAGGAGTGGGACTCTAACCCAGAAGCTTATAAGAAATCACGCTATGCCCTCCGATGAACCATCAAACAGGCAAAGCGTCAATGCAGGACTAAGATCGAGTCATACTACACCGGCTCTGATGTTCGTTGGATGTGGATATGCTCTCCGCAGCCGATGTGGATAAGACATTTTGACAGGTCAACATTCACAAGACGGATTACCAGGACGTGTAAAGCAAGCATGCGCTGACTAGATAGCAAGTGTCTTCACTGACATTTTCAATCTCTCCCTGTCCAAGTCTGTAATACCAACATGTTTTTACGCAGACCACCATTGTGCCAGTGCCCAAGAACACTAAGGTAACCTGTCTAAATGACTACCGACGCATAGCACTCACGTCTCTAGCCATGAAGTGCTTTTTAAGGCTGGTCATGGCTCACATCAATACCATCATCCCAGAAACACTAGACCCACTCCAATTTGCATACCGCCCCAAGAGATCCACAGATGATGCAGTCTCCATTGCACTCCACAATGCCTTTTCCCACCTGGACAAAAGGAACACCTATGTGAGAATGCTATTCATTGACTAAAGCTCAGTGTTCAACACCATAGTGCCCTCAAAGTTCATCACTTAGCTAAGGACCGTGGGACTAAACACCTCCCTCTGCAACTGGATCGTGGACTTCCTGATGGGCTGCCCCCAGGTGGTAAGGGTAACAACACATCCGCCACGCTGATCCTCAACACTGGGCCCCTCAGGTGTGCGTGGTCAGTCCCCTCCTGTACTCCCTGTTCACTCATGACTGCACGGCCAGGCACGACTCCAACACCATCATTAAATTTGCCGTAGGCCTGATCACCGACAACGACGAGACAGCCTATAGGGAGGAGGTCAGAGACCTGGCCGTGTGGTGACAGGACAACAACCTCTCCCTCAACGTGATCAAGACAAAGGAGATGATTGTGGTCTACAGGAAAAAGAAGACCGAGCACACCCCCATTCTCAATGACGGGGCTGCAGTGGAGCAGGATGAGAGCTTCAAGTTCCTTGATATGCACATCACCAACAAACTAACAGGGTCCAAGCACACCATGATAGTCATGAAGCAGGCACAACAAAACCTATTCCCCCTCAGGAGACTGAAAAGATTTGGCATGGGTCCTCAGATCCTCAAAAGGTTCTACAGCTGCACCATCGAGAGCGTCCTGACTGGTTGCATCACTGCCTGATATGGCAACTGCTCGGCCTCCGACCGCAAGGCACTACAGAGGGTAGTGCGGACGGCCCAGTACATCACTGGGGCCAAGCTTCCTGTCATCCAGGTCCTCTATACTAGGCGGTGTCAGAGGAAGGCCCTAAAAATTGTCAAAGACTCCAGCCACCCTAGTCATAGACTGTTCTCTCTGCTATCACATGGCAAGCGGTACTGGAGTGCCAAGTCTAGGTCCAAGAGACTTCTAAACAGCTTCTACCCCCAAGTCATAAGACTCCTGAACATTTAGTCAAATGGCTACCCAGACTTCTCCGTAAAGCTATTTTAAAATCTGACACAGCGGTTGCATCCAGGAGTAGTCTATCAATAATTCTTTAAATAATTGTTATATATTTTGTCAACGTTTATGATGAGTATTTTTGTAAATTGATGTGCACATTCACCGGAGGTTTGGTGGGAATACATTTTCTGAACATCCCGCGCCAATGTAAAATGCTGTTTTTGGATATAAATATGAACTTTATCGAACAAAACATACATGTATTGTGTGACATAATGTCCTAGGAGTGTCATCTGATGAAGATCGTCAAAGGTTAGGGCCTCATTTAGCTGTGTTTTGGGTTTTATTGACACATGTCCTTGCTTGGAAAATGGCTGTGTGATTATTTTTGTCTATGTACTCTCCTAACATAATCTAATGTTTTGCTTTCGCTGTAAAGCCTTTTTGAAATCGGACAATGTGGTTACATCAAGGAGAAGTGTATCTTTAAAATGGTGTAAAATAGTTGTATGTTTGAGAAAGTTGAATTATGACATTGTTGTTTTTGAATTTGCCGTCCTGATATTTCACTGGCTGTGTCCCGCAGGTGGACGCTAGCGTCCCACGTAGCCCATAGAAGTTAACAAGTTAACTGAAGCTATGGTACATGTTTCTAAATGGATGACTAATTCTTGCCTGTATTTAAATATTGACAAGACTGTTTATGTACCCCTCTAAGAAATCCATAGATTCTTCCCAACGAGCTGTTCTTGTTAATGGGGAGAATCTGAAAGTTGCGTCTAACTTCAGGCATCTCAGCGTCATTTTGGACTCCAACTTGACATTTAAGAAACGTGAAGAAGATGGTTAACACGGTCAAGTTTGGATTATCCAACTTTAGGTTTATAAGACCTTTCCTTCCTCTGGAGGCTGCCAAACTATACATGCATGCTATGATCTTCTCACATCTGAGATATTGCCGCACATGCTGGTCAAAAGCAGGAGCTACTATTCTGAAACCATTTGAATCACTCTACAAACAAACACTTAAGATTTTTGATAACAAACCAAATAGTCACCCATTGTCATACAATTTACAAAAATAATTGATTTAGTCTGGATAGCTTTAAGCAGTATGTAGATGCAAGCCTTGTCTTTAAGGTCCTGCGTGGTCTTGCCCCTCCACCCCTATGCCGGCATATCATGCTCAAAGAAAGAACCTCCAGGATAACTATCAGACCTCAGGATAAGACCAGAGGAGACAGAGGGCTGGGAGACAGAGGTTTAATCCTTGATACATAAAACGTGGGATGTATACGGAGGGTGCGGGGCAATAGAAGACGAACAGCAGAGGAGCTAAGGATCTTGGAGTTAGGGAAAGGGCCGATAAAACGGGAGTAAAGTTTGCAGGATTCTACCCAGAGGGGCAGATCCCGAGTAGACAGCCATACGCTCTGCCCAAGACAATAGCGGGAGCCGGGGTCCGGTGGCGGTCCACTTGTCGACGATAGCTGGAGGTGGTCTTGAGAAGAGCGGACTGAGCTCTCTTCCAGGTGTGCCAGTGGTGGACAAAGATCTGGGCAGAGGGTATGTTGATCTCTTGCTCTGGGAAGAGCGGGGGCTGATAACCGACAGAGCAGTCGGAGAGCGATAGCCCAGTGGCCGAGCAAGGTAGGGTCTTCCCGGGCATATTCCACCCACACGAGTTGCTGGCTCCTGGTGGTAGGGTTGGCCGAGACGAGGCATCAAAGAGTTGTCTCCAGGTCCTGATTGGCAAGCTCTGACTGGCCATTAGATTGAGGATAAAACCCAGAGAATAGGCTCGTCAACAACCCAATGAGTGTGCAGAACGCCTTACAGAACCGGGACGAGAACTGAGTATCCCGGTCGGAGACCATGTCCACCGGAAGTCCATGGATCCAGAAGACGTGCTGCACCATGAGCTGGGCTGTCTCCTTGGCAGAATGTAGCTTGGGGAATGAAATGCACGGCTTTGGAAAACCTGTCCACTACTGTGAGAATAGTGGTGTTGCAATCAGACGAAGGGAGACCAGTGACGAAGTCCAGGGATATATGTGACCAGGGAAGGTGAGGGACAGGAAGAGATTGATGGAAGCCAGCCGGAGCTTTCCGAGGAGTCTTGTTCTGAGCAAAGACAGTGCAGGCAGCGACGAACGCAGAGACATCAGGGACCATGGTGGGCCACCAAAAGCATTGTTGCACAAAGGCCAAGGTTCGACGGGAGCCAGGGTGGCAGGCAAGCCTGGAGGAATGAGCCCATTCCAGGACCAGGGAGCGGGCAGTGTCTGGGACAAACATCTGGTTAGTGGGGGGGGGGGGCCCGGCATACGGACCTGGTTCTCTACTCCCCAGACGAGGGTAGCCGCCAGGCACGAGGTAGGAAGGATGGTCTCGGGGTCCAAGGGTGTAGATGCGGTGCTATAACTATGTAAAGCGCATCCGGCTTAACATTCTTAGACCTCGGCGGTAGGAGATGGGGAAGTTGAACCGGCCCATTGAGCTTGCCTAGAGTTGAGACGCTTGGCGATGCGGAGATATTCCAGGTTCTTGTGGTCCTTCTACTCTACGAATCCAAGTTCTGCCCCCTCTAACCAGTGTCTCCACTCCTCCAGCCCCCCCCCCCCCCCCCCCCCCCCCCCCCCCCCCCCCCCGGGGTGGTGTAGTGCCTGGGAGAAGGTTGATCCCGCAGTCATAGGGTTGATGTGGAGGAAGCGAAGTGGCCCGGGCCTTGCTGAAAACCTCCCGGAGGTCCTGATACTCCGCGGAGAGGTTCGAGGCTTCTTCTGAGCACACAGGAAGACGTCCCGGGGCAGGCTACGCCGAATTCAGGCAATGGGCGTGACAGAATAGGTTTCCAGCCCATGATAGTACCAGCAGTCCAGTTGATAAGGGGAGTGTGGCGCTGGAGCCAAGAACCCCAATACCACGGGAACCTGAGGAGACTTGATGAGCATAAACTGTATAGACTCACTGTGGTTCCCAGACACACGCAAGTGAATAGGAGTAGTATTGTGGGTGACCCTGCCTATAGAGCACCCATCCAGTGCTCAAATGTCCATGGGAATGGAGAGGGGCTGAGTGGGGATGCCCAGCTCAGACACCAGGATGGCAAAGTATTGCCCACAAAGATCTCCTCCACTGCACACGCCCAAGGGGGAGCAAAACCGGACAGGAAGATCACGTCTGTGACTAAACCCACTCAAGTGATGCACACCTCCTAGGGACGGCATGGAAGAGCACTAGTAAGCCAGTGACTCAGCCCCCGTAATAGGGTCAGAGGCAAAGAATCCCAGTGGAGAGAGGAGAGTCGGCCAGGCAGACACAGCAACGGGCAGTTCGTCACTCCAGTGCCGCCAGACTATACTCAATCATAGGACCTACTGAAGAGATGAGTCTTCAATAATGACTTAAAGGTCGATCACATGGGTAGGCAGACCATTCCATAAAAATTGAGCTCTATAGGAGAAAGCCCTACCTCCAGCTGTTTGCTTTTAAATTCTAGGGCCAATAAGGAGGCCTGCGTCTTGTGACCGTAGCGTACATGTAGGTATGTACGGCAGGACCAAATCGAAGAGATAGGTAGGAGCAAGCCCATGTAATGCTTTGTAGGTTAGCAGTAAAACCTTGAAATCAGCTCTAGCCTTAACAGGAAGCCAATGTAGAGATGTAACCGATGTGAAATGGCTAGTTAGTTAGCGGTGGTGCGCGCTAATAGCATTTCAATCAGTGCTTTTCAATCACTTGCTCTGAGACTTGAAGTAGGGTTTCCTTGAAGTAGGGCTGTGGCTTTTGTGGCGCGATGGGTAACGATGCTTTGTGGGGTGTCAGTTGTTGATGTGTGCAAGGAGCCCGGGTTGGGGCGAAGAGAGGGACGGAACCTACACTGTTACATTGATGCTGTTGACCCGGATCATTGGTTGCTGCGGAAAAGGAGGAGGTCAAAGGGGGGTGAGTGTAACCGATGTGAAATGGCTAGTTAGTTAGCGGTGGTGCGCGCTAATAGCGTTTCAATCAGTGACGTCACTCGCTCTGAGATTTGAAGTAGGGTTTCCCATTGCGTTGCAAGGGCCGTGGCTTTTGTGGCGCGATGGGTAACGATGCTTCGTGGGGTGTCAGTTGTTGATGTGTGCAAGGGTCCCTGGTTCGAGCCCAGGTTGGGGCGAAGAGAGGGACAGAACCTACACTGCTACAGAGAGGCTAGCACCGGAGTAATATGATCAAATTTTCTGTTTCTAGTCAGAATTCTAGCAGCCGTGTTTAGCACTAACTGAAGTTTATTTAGTGGTTTATCTGGGTAGCCGGAGAATAGAGCATTGCAGTTGTCTAATCTAGAAGTGACAAAAGCATGGATTAGCTTTTCTGCATACATTTTGGAAAAAAGTCACTGATTTTTGCAATGTTACGAAGATGGAAAAAAAGCTATCCTTGAAATATTCTTGATATGTTCGTCAAAAGAGAGATCAGGGTCCAGAGTACCGCCGAGGTCCTTCACAGTTTTATCTGAGATGACTGTACAACCATCAAGATTAATTATCAGATCCAGCAGCAGATCTCTTTGTTTCTTGGGACCTAGAACAAGCATCTCTGTTTTGTCCGAGTTTAGAAGTAAAAAATGTTCTGCCATCAACTTCCTAATTTCTGAATCACAGGCTTCCAGGTTAGGGAATTTTGGGGCTTCACCATATTTCATCAGAATGTACAGCTGTGTTGTCCGCATAGCAGTGAAATTTGACATTGTGTTTCCGAATGACATCACCAAGAGGTAAAATATATAGTGAAAACAATATTGGTCCTAAAACAGAACCTTGAGGAACGCCGAAACGTACAATTGATTTGTCAGAGGACAAACCATCCACAGAGACAAACTGATATCTTTCCGACAGATAAGATCTAAACCAGGCAAGAACTTGTCCTTGTAGACCAATTTGGGTTTCTAATCTCTCCAAAAGAATGTGGTGATTGATGGTGTCCAAAGCAGCGCTAAGGTCTAGGAGCACGACGACAGATGCAGAGCCTTGGTCTGATGCCAATTAAAGGTAATTTACCACCTTCACGAGTGCATTCTCAGTAATATAATGGGGTCCAAAACCTGACTGAAGCATTATGAATACATTATTTGTCTTCAGTAAATTGCTGCACAACAGCTTTTTCTAAAATGTTTCAGAGGAATGGGAGACTCTGTATAGGTGTAACGACCGTTGCAGGGAGTAGACCAAGGCGCATCGTGGTTAGTGCTCATCATGAATTTATTGAACTGAACACTGAATCAAAAACCAAAGTGCAACACCTTAACAGTTTTGTAAGGTAAGATATACTACAAAACAGCAATTACCCACGCACAAAACATATTGAGAAAACCCTTACATAAATATTTTCTCTAATCAGAGGCAATGAGATTCAGCTGCCTCTAATTAGAGGCCAACACCAAACAATTCCAACATAGAAACAGAAAAACTAAATATTCAAACATAGAAATAGAATAACATAGATAAACCCAAAACACGCAAAACAAACACCCCCTGCCACGCCCTGGCCAAACTATCATAACAAAATGACCCCTTACTGGTCAGGACGTGACAATAGGCCGATAGTTTTGTTACATTTTCCAGGTCAAGGTTTGGCTTTTTCAAAAGAGGCTTTATTACTGCCACTTTTAGTGAGTTTGGTACGTATCCGGAGGATCGGGAGACATTTATTATGTTCAACATAGGGGGGCAAAGCACAGGAAGTAGCTCTTTCAGTAGTTTAGTTGGAATAGGGTCCAGGATGCAGCTTGACGGTTTAGAGGCCATGACTATAACAGATTTCAAGGTTTTACTGCTAACCTACAAAGCATTACATGGACTAGCTCCTACCTATCTCTCCGATTTGGTTCTGCCATACATACCTACACGTATGCTACGGTCACAAGACACAGGCCTCCTTACTGTCCCTAGAATCTTTAAGCAAACAGCTGGAGGCAGGGCTTTTTCATATAGAGCTCACTTTTTATGGAATGGTCTGCCTATTCATGTGAGAGACATGGACTTGGTCTCAACCTTAAGTCTTTACTGAAGACTCATCTCTTCAGTACATCCAATTATTGAGTGTGGTCTGGCCCAGGGCTGCGAAGGTGAAGGGCAAGGCACTGGAGTAACGAACCACCCTTGCTGTCTCTGCCTGGCTAGCTCCCCTCTCTCCACTGGGATTGTCTGCCTCTGACCCTATTACGAGGCCTGGGTCACTGGCTTACTAGCGTTCTTCCATGCTGTCCCTAGGAGGGGTGCGTCACGTTATGCTAGGCTTTTTTCGCTATACTCAACTTGAGTGGATTGAGTCACGTGATTGTCCTGTCTCTGGCTTGGGCGGTAGAGGAGATCTTTGTGGGCTATACTCAGCCTTGTCTCAGGGTAGTAAGTTGATGGTCTGTTGACATCTCTCTAGTGGTGTGGGGGCTGTGCTTTGGCAAAGTGTGTGGGATTATATCCTGCCTGGTTGGCCCTGTCGTCGGACAGGTCCACAGTGTCCCCTGACCCCCCAGTCTCAGCCTCCATTATCTATTCTGCAATATTCAATGTGCCGAGGGGCTAGGGTCAGTATGTTCTATCTGGTGAAATTCTCCTGTCTTATCTGATGTGTGAACTTGTGAACTTAAGTAGACTCCCTCTAATTCTCCCATCTCTCTTACTCTATCTCCCCTTACGGAGGACCTGAGCCCTAGGACCATGCCTCAGGACTACCTGGCCTGATGACCAGTCCACCTGGTCGTGCTGCTGATCCAGTTTCTGCTCTTTTGCCTGTGGCTATGGAATCCTGACCTGTTCTCCAGATGTTCTACCTTGTTGTGCTGCTGCTCCAGTTTCAACTGTTCTGCCAGCGGCTATGGAACCCTGACCTATTCACCAGACGTGCTAGCCTGTCCCGGACCTGCTGTTTTCTCTTTCTCTCTCTCTCTCTCTCACTCTCTCTCGCGCACCTGCTGTCTCGAACTCTGAATGCTCAGCTATGAAAAGCCAACTAACATTTACTCAGAGCCTGGTTCCTCTCTTGTCTGTTTGGGGTTTTAGGCTGGGTTTCTGTATAAGCACTTTGTGACATCTGCTAATGTAAAAATATAAATACATTTGATTTGATTTTATACAACCCCCAGTTCAGATTGAGTCATCTAACAGAGATTACACTCAGTTCATAAAACAGGAAAGGTGGGTGAATGCTGAACACCAGTCCAGATGACAGGCGTAAAGCTAATGCTGATTTTGGTGTAGTAGGTGCATGAATGGTAAGATTGCATCACGTTGCGTAACCAGTGTTCTAAATGCTAGCGCACACACACACACACACACACACACACACACACACACACACACACACTCCCTGTGTGGAGAAGGAATGATACATGAAGATGTGGTAGGCTATAAACAGGTCTAGCAGCATGTTAAATCATCCACTTTCAACTGGCATTAAACTGATCATGACATGAGATGAAACTGATCCAACCCAAACCAGATGAACATACCCCAACCTCTGTCAGAGTCTTAGCCTTCAGTCTGACCTCCAATCTAGTTGGACCATCTTTTCTTTTTTATTTAACCTTTATGTTAACAGGGAAGACATATTGAGACCTAGGTCTCTTTTACAAATGTGTCCTGAATAATACAATATAAAAATATACATTATACAGAACAAATACAGTTGAAGTCAGAAGTTTACATACACTTAGGTTGGAGTCATTAAAACTCGTGTTTCAACCACTCCACAAATTTCTTGTTAACAAACTATAGTTTTGGCAAGTCGATTTGGACATCTAGGACATTTTCAACAATATTTTACAGGCAGATTATTTCACTTATTATTCACTGTATCACAATTCCAGTGGGTCAGAAGTTTACATACACTAAGTTGACTGTGCCTTTATACAGCTTGGAAAATTCCAGAAAATTATGTCATGGCCTTAGAAGCTTCTGATAGGCTAATTGACATCATTTGAGTCAATTGGAGGTGTACCTGTGGATGTATTTCAAGGCCTACCTCCAAACTCAGTGCCTCTTTGTTTGACATCATGGGAAAATCAAAAGAAGTCAGCCAAGACCTCAGAATTTTTTTTTTGGACCTCCACAAGTCTGGTTCATTCTTGGGAGCAATTTCCAAACGCCTGAAGGTACCACGTTCATCTGTACAAACAATAGTACGCAAGTATAAACACCAAGGAACCACGCATCCGTCATACCGCTCTGGAAGGAGATGCATTCTGCCTCCTAGAGATGAACGTACTTTGGTGCGAGAAGTGCGAATAAATTCCAGAACAACAGCAAAGGACATTGAGAAGATGCGGGAGGAAACAGGTACAAAAGTATCTATATCCACAGTAAAACGAGTTCTATATCGACATAACCTGAAAGGCTGCTCAGCAAGGAAGAAGCCACTGCTCCAAAACCGGCATAAAAAAGCCAGACTTCGGTTTGCAACTGCACATGGGGACAAAGATCATACATTTGGATAAATGTCTTCTGGTCTGATGAAACAAAAATAGAACTGTTTGGCCATAATGACCATCGTTATGTTTGGAGGAAAAAGGGGGAGGCTTGCAAGCCGAAGAACACCATCCCAACCGTGAAGCACGGAGGTGGCAGCATCATGTTGTGGGGGTGCTTTGCTGCAGGAGGGACTGGTGCACTTCACAAAATAGATGGCATCATGAAGCAGGAAAATGATGTGGATATATTGAAGCAACATCTCAATACATCAGTCAGGAAGTTAAAGCTTGGTCGCAAATGGGTCTTCCAAATGGACAATGACCCCAAGCATACTTCCAAAGTTGTGGCAAAATGGCTTAAGGACAACAAAGTCAAGGTATTGGAGTGGCCATCACAAAGCCCTGACCTCAATCCTATAGAACATTTGTGGGCAGAACTGAAAAAGCGTGTGCGAGCAAGGAGGCCTACAAACCTGACTCAGTTACACCAGCTGTCAGGAAGAATGAAAGGCCAAAATTCACCCAACTTATTGTGGGGAGCTTATGGAAGGCTACCCGAAACGTTTGACCCAAGTTAAACAATTTAAAGGCAATGCTACCAAATACTAATTGAGTGTATGTAAACTTCTGACC
Organism: Salmo trutta; assembly: GCF_901001165.1. Classification (NCBI taxonomy): domain Eukaryota; kingdom Metazoa; phylum Chordata; class Actinopteri; order Salmoniformes; family Salmonidae; genus Salmo; species Salmo trutta. Next base: position 13,480,502 of record NC_042962.1, on the reverse strand, counting down.
CACTGGGAATGTGATGAAAGAATTAAAAGCTGAAATAAATCATTCTCTCTACTATTATTCTGACATTTCACATTCTTAAAATAAAGTGGTGATCCTAACTGACCTAATACAGGGAATTTTTACTAGGATTAAATGTCAGGAATTGTTAAAAACTGAGTTTAAATGTATTTGGCTAAGGTGTACGTAAAGTTCTGACATCAACTGTTTATATACACACACATTAAAATACGAAAACACAATCATGGTAAGCGCAAATAAATCATCACAATTCACCCAAAAAAACAGTTACATTTCTCCACAAATAAGTCCCCAATCAATACTTTATATTGCCCGATTGGCTCCAGAATATCAAGATGAAATGTATACTGAACAAAAATATAAATGCAACATGCAACAATTTCATTGATTTTACAGTTCATATGAGGAAATCAGTCAATTGAAATAATGTCATTAGGCCCTAATCTATAGATTTCATGACTGGGAATAAAGGTATGCATCTGCTGGTCACAGATAACTTGAAAAAATGGTCCTCACACTGGGTCTCAGGATCTCGTCACTGTATTTTTGTGCATTCAAATTGCCATCAGTAAAATGCAATTGTGTTCGTTGTCCGTAGCTTATACCTGCTCATACCATAAATCCCACCACCACCATGGGGCACTCTGTCCACAACGTTGACATCAGCAAACCGCTCGCCCACAAAACGCCATACACGTGGTCTGTGGTTGTGAGGCCGGTTGGACGTACTTCCAAATTCTCTAAAACAACGTTGGAGCCAGTTCATGGTAGAGAAATTAACATTAAATTCTCTGGCAACAGCTCTGGTAGACATTCTTACAATCAGCATGGCAATTGCATGCTCCCTCAAAACTTAAGACATCTTTGGCACATTTTAGAGTGGCCTTTTATTGTCCCCAACACAAGGTGCACCTGTGTAATGATCATGCTGTTTAATCAGCTTTTTGATATGCCACACTTGTCATTATCTTGGCAAAGGAGAAATGCTCACTGTATTTTATGTATTTTTTGTATTTTGTTCCAGCAATACGGTGCAATAAAACTAGATTTAAAACAGATTTACCTAGCTCGGTGGAGACCCTAGGAACCTCAAGAGTTAACCAATCCTGTGAATGGGTTAGGCAACTCAGGTGACTATATTTCAACAGCAAAGTTAGATAAGATGGATGTTTCTGAAGTAGGGCCTTGTAAACACAAAGGGTGTAATGTAGAGTTCTACTGGTCTTTAGTGAAGTCCAGCCAACCTTTTGATACAGGATTTAGTGGTTAGTATCAAAACTGTGACCTGTAACAAAATGAATGGCACGATGGTAGATGGCATCCAAAGGTTGAACAGTAGTAGCAGCTGCACTTTGATAAATAATATCACCATAATCAAGAACACATTAAAAGATTGACTGATTAATCTGCTTCCTACTTCTTCGAGAAAAGCACAATCTGTTTCTGTAGAAAAATACAACTTTAAATCTTAGCTTCTTCACCAGCTCATCTATATGTTTTTTAAATGTCAAATCGATATCAATCCAAATGCAAATGTATTTATATGCGGGAATTCAATAAAATAGCATGATCAACAGTATCAAAAGCTTTTGACAGGTCCACAAACAAAGCAACACGTTTCATTTTCCTGCATAATGGAGTGACAAGATCATTAACAACTAAAGTGGTTGCTGTAATAGTGCTCTGCCCAGGCCTGAACCCTGATTGGTTTACATTCAAAATACATTTCTCAGATAAAGAGGAAGTTGTACATTTACCAAGGATTCAAGAATCTTAGCCAGAGGAGGAAGCCTTGAAATGGAGAGATAATGTTTAAGATCACTACTATCCCCATCCTTATGGAGTGGCAGCACGAGATGATTTCCATACTTTTGGAATATTTCCTGATAACAATGATTGGCGCTGCAGACCAGGATCCAATTGGTTGGCCCCTGTGAATTTCTTGTTGTCTATTGCTAGCAAAGCATCCAGGACTTATTTTTCTGTAAATAGCCTGAAAGAAAACTTTGACTAACTTCTCTGATCATTCAGAAAGTTTCTCCTATCAGTATCCAGCTCAATATCATTGTGAATAGGCTTAGAAGTTATTTTAAAGAGAGGTAAGAATTCAGGTGAATCCCCCGACACAGGTAAGACTTAATCAGGTTTCATAAACCACTGTTCTAACTGCTAGTTCACACACACACACACACACACACACACACACACACACACACACACACACACACACACACACACACACACACACACACACACACACACACACACACACACACACACACACACACACACACACACACACACACACACACACACACACACACACACACACACACACACACACACATTCTCCCTGTGTGGAGGAGGAATGATACAAGGGGGCACTGCACTGTGACTAAACCTGTCCTCTAACCTAGGTTTATGTATGTGTGTGTAAAGGAAAAATACACATTTCCCTGTCTGCGTAACAATTAACAATGAAGCAAATCTTATATCTATTGGTGTCAATGATAGTTTGGATCCACAATAAGTACTCCATCACAGCAGTGACGTCAAACTGGCTGGGATTATATTACCTGAGCAGTGTGTGAAGGTCATATCCTATTTTAGTCTATGGTCATTATATCAACTCCCATTCATTCAGCTGTTTACACGCTCCTCAGGTAAGATTGTTCCACTCCACTCCTACGCACTGCTTACATTTCAGCATTATCTTTCAGTGGAGGAAAACAAGATCATTAATCTGTAGCAAAGGAGGACATGGAGAAGACAATTTATCTGGCAGAGCATGCACACACGAAACACCTGAGCATACCAATAGTCGCACAACAGCCTAACAACGCCCCCTCACCCCACATCAACACCCCCTGCCAATACATTCCATGACACTGCTATCTGGGGGAAATCCCGCCCGAGCCCTACTTAAAGAACACAAACTCCCAGTCAGAAACACACTCGATCTTTCTCTCACACACTACTGTGGAACCCATCTGAAGATCAGGATGCTACGCTGTAGAGTGTGTGTCCTGGCTGTGCTGTTATCTCTCCTCACTCTCATCCCCTCCACACAATCAGGTGAGTGCTAATACAAACACACACACCATACACACACCATAGTACAAATACATACACATGATAAACAAGCACACACATGCACACATTGTCTCTCTTGCATACACACATGCTCTCCCTATCTTACTGTGTGTGTGTGTGTGTGTGTGTGTGTGTGTGTGTGTGTGTGTGTGTGTGTGTGTGTGTGTGTGTGTGTGTGTGTGTGTGTGTGTGTGTGTGTGTGTGTGTGTGTAGCAGATTGCTGTCTGAAGTACACTCGGCGTCCAGTGCCATGCCGACGGCTGAAAGACTACACTTACCAGACCATTACCTCTTCCTGTGACATCCATGCTGTCGTGTGAGTTATCCTCCAATCACAGCCCAAAACACACTGTGTGCATTTTGACGAGGTGAGGTTAGAGGAAAAACCATTGAGATTCACTCACTATCTGTGAGTGTGTGTAATGTGTGTGTGTTTGTGTGCACGTGGGTGTGTGTGTGTGTAATATGTGTTGACATTGTGATGTGTTGTTGCAGCTTCCACACTCGGAGGGACAAGTTTGTATGTGCCGATCCCTCTCAAGACTGGACCAAGAGGGTACAACGCTGTCTGCTGTGAGTACACGTGTGTGTATGTCTGTGTATGTGTGTGTTTTGCGTGTGCGTGTGTGCACGTGTGTAGGTGTTGTAAAAGTTGTGTGTATGTTTGTCTAACATTGTGTGTCTATGTGTGTGTGTTCATAGCAAGCGTCAGAAGAGGAAATCTAAACTGAAGAAAAGTCTCTGATCTCATGACCTGGAGATGATTTATGTGTGTGTGTGTGTTATTTACCCTATTTATCCTTTACAAACAGCTAAATATCTCAATATGCATAGAGACACTGTTTCAGGATGGTTCGTTTTTTTAACCTAAGATTTCCATATTCATACAAATCATTTAATAAATGTGGTTATTATTGTTCATCATATCTGTATTGATTTTGAAGGTGTTGAGTTTCATATCAGTTTGTGTGTAACTCTATGTATCAATGTTGTTGGTCTGTTTCATAAACAGCAAGTGCAGTATTCCTGATAAACATGAAAACATCTGTTTTCACAGAGTACCACAAAATATTTTTGTGTTGTTTAATATCCTCTGTCCAATTGGATCCAGAGAAAACCTTTTTAGTTTTGGCTTTTCAAAGTGTCCAAATGTATGTATGCATTTTCCTGAGGTGTACTGGGTTGCTGTAAGCTGTAAGCTAAGAGCTATGAAATGGATAATAAAATATGTATTTGGAAAATCTGTTTTCTACTCTTATTGTATGTGACAACATCTAAAACTGGAAATGGCATCATCATCCACACAATAAATTACAGACTGTAGGAAGGGATACCAAACATAGACACAATGACTGGGATTATATTAGTCTATGGTCATTACATCAAATCATTTTCATTCAACTGTTTAAACACTGTCGGGTAAGATTGCTCCACTCTACTTCCACACACTGCTTACAATCCAGCATTATCTTTCAGTGAAACACAGGTGGCTGGTGGCACTTTAATTGGGGAGGGCGGGCTCATAGTAATGGCTGGAACGGAATTATTGGAATGGTATCGAACACATCAAACACAGGGTTTCCATCTGTTTGATATCAATCCATTCACTCCATTCCAGCCATTATTATGAGCCATTCTCCCCTCAGCAGACTTCACTGCAGTGGAAGGTAACAAGATCCTTAGCATGCAGCCACATCCTCTGATCTGAGGAATCCAGGAAAGACAATTGAGATTCATTTACTATCTATGTGTGTGTGTGTGTGTGTGTGTGTGTGTGTGTGTGTGTGTGTGTGTGTGTGAGACTCTTAGGTTTCTCTCTACTGTAAGTAATCTGGTGCCCTGGAAAAACTCCCCACTCCATTCTCCAGAAAGAAGAGTCTTTTTAGAGACCACAAAAATGTGGTCAACAAAATTCTGCACAATGGACTTAACCATGCATGCATATCTGATGACATCAAAAAGAAAACCACATTTCAACCAGAATATACATTTCAAACATCCCATGACAAATTCTGCTTGTTGATTTGCCCTGTATTGTACCAGAAGGTGTGGCATTAGCCAAGAGACAGCAGGCATTTAGTTCCACAGACAACCAGTCTGTGTATTCTCTTGGTCTCTCTAATTCAGTACAGTGAGGTATTCTATAGTGTAGAAGTGTGTTTGTAGTCAACACAGGTGTGTGGCTATGATGTTTTATTACAGGTGTGTGGCTATGATGTTTTATTACAGGTGTGTGGCTATGATGTTTTATTACAGGTGTGTGGCTATGATGTTTTATTACAGGTGTGTGGCTATGATGTTTTATTACAGGTGTGTGGCTATGATGTTTTATTACAGATGTGTGGCTATGATGTTTTATTACAGGTGTGTGGCTATGATGTTTTATTACAGGTGTGTGGCTATGATGTTTTATTACAGGTGTGTGGCTATGATGTTGTATTACAGGTGTGTGGCTATGATGTTTTATTACAGGTGTGTGGCTATGATGTTTTATTACAGGTGTGTGGCTATGATGTTTTATTACAGGTGTGTTCATGTTTCAGATATGTTCAATATGATTTCATTGTGTTGCTTCAAAGGTGCAATATCTACAGCTGTTCCATGGTCATTTCAATAAATTATATACAGTATACCCATTGACTGTTGATGATTATAAACTGGGTGGTTTGAGCCCTGAATGCTGATTGGCTGACTGACACCTGTGGTATATCAGACTGTATATCACAGTATGACAAAATAAAAAAATGTTCTGCTCTAATTACATTGTTAACCAGTTTATAATAGCAATAAGGCACCTCAGGGGTTTGTGGTATTTGACCAATATATCACGGCTAAGGGCTGTATCCCTCATAGCCTGGTTCCTCTCTAGGTTTCTTCCTAGGTTTTTGCCTTTCTAGGGAGTTTTTCCTAGGGAGTTTTTCCTAGCCACCGTGCTTCTTTCACATGCATTGCTTGCTGTTTGGGGTTTTAGGCTGGGTTTCTGTACAGCACTTTAAGATATCAGCTGATGTACGAAGGGCTATATAAATACATTTGATTTGATTTGATTTTTATTGGCCATGTACCACAACCCCTCGTGCCCTATTGCTTAAATATAGCATAAATGCCTGATGAGCTGCCTTACCCCATAATAACCCAAAATAAACTGGTACATACATGATATAAACCAACTGTAGTATGTAATAACCATGAATACTTCCTGGTACGTTTTTGTCTCAGGGTGAACTAGAGTTCTGAAGTGCACACACATGACACAGTCTCCATTGCACTCCACATGCCCTCACCACCCTGGACAAAATTAATACCTATGTAAGAATGCTGTTGATTTGTCATATGTCACGCCCTGACCATAGAGAGCCCTTGGTTCTCTATGGTATAGTAGATCAGGGCGTTACTGGGGGTGTTCTATGTTGTTTATTTCTATTTTGGTGTGCTTGGTATGGTTCCCAATCAGAGGCAGCTGTTTAGCGTTGTCTCTGATTGGGGATCATATTTAGGCAGCCATTTCTCCATTGTGTTTTGTGGGATCTTGTTTTTGTGTAGGTGCCTATTTGCACTTCACTGTCTTCACGTTCGTTTGATCATTTATTGTTTTTGTATTTTGCTGAAGTTTCACGTTATAATAAAGATGTGGAACGCTACTCACGCTGCGCTTTGGTCCAATCATTACGACGATCGTGACATCATAAAAACAGACTACACCACCTGTTGGAGGTTTGGAGCACCAGGACTCTTAACTGTAAAACTGTCAAGTTCAAGTGACCAGTGGGAACCATGGTAACCATGAAACACAAGTTGGCAAGATTTCATCAAAAAGTGTGAACACAAAAAAATTCTAATAATGTATGGGTAGACTGGAAATGTATCAAACACAAATGTAGGCCACTAAAGGGATTATGGTGGAATAAATCCCTCTAAAGGGGTTAGGGTGGAATAGATCCCAGTGAAGGAGTTAGGGTGGAATAGATCCCACTAAAGGGGTTAGGGTGGAATAGATCCCACTAAATGGGTTATGGTGGAATAGATCCCACTAAATGTGTTCCGATGGAATAGATCCCACTAAATGGGTTAGGGTGGAATAGATCCCACTAAATGGGTTATGGTGGAATAGATCCCACTAAATGTGTTCCGATGGAATAGATCCCACTAAAGGGTTTAGGATAGAATAGATCCCACTAAAGGGGTTAGGATAGAATAGATCCCACTAAAGGGGTTAGGATAGAATAGATCCCACTAAAGGGTTTAGGATAGAATAGATCCCACTAAAGGGTTTAGGATAGAATAGATCCCACTAAAGGGTTTAGGATAGAATAGATCCCACTAAAGGGGTTAGGATAGAATAGATCCCACTAAAGGGTTTAGGATAGAATAGATCCCACTAAAGGGGTTAGGATAGAATAGATCCCACTAAAGGGGTTAGGTACCAGTCCAGTTTTCAAATCAATTGATACAGTAATAATCCAATCTTCAACCTTAATTCTCGATTCATTAAAAAGCAGTTGTCCATCCTTTTAACAGCATTGAGCCATTTATAGCAGATAATGTTAAAAAGGAGTGATATTAAAAGCGTGGGTCCTTTGACAGCCCAGTAAAAGCATTTAAAACATTTCACATTCATTTTTACATTGTGATCCAGTCCGGATTTTGCGCCTTCGAAAGTCTGTTGTAGCTCTACCCGTTTTTCCAGTTCCAATGTTTCGCAAGAGGTCCTTCCATGTCTTTGTCCATAACCATTCTGGCACACGTTGCTTCCATGGCCATTAAATACACCAATAGGATGTACATTGAATTATTGATACTTCTCAGGAGGGGTTGAGAATTCCAGAAAGTTGTGTGTTCCCGTATTCCACCCATAGAAGCACTCCTTGGTTGACAGCGACGCTCCTTTGAGTAAACAGTGAAATTCAAAACAAGGGAAGAGAAACATGCTTAAAAACACACAAAAATACATCAGTTTAAAAAAGGTGTGAGAAAGCCATCTTATGTTAGAATGTACAACAATAAGACCTCATTATCACTTCGTCTTCTTCATTTCGTGACACATCGACTACAGCTCTGCATTCAACACCGTTGTCCCCTCCAAGCTCAGGACCCTGGGACTGAACACCGCTCTCTGCAACTGGATCCTGGACTTCTTGATGGGCCGCCCCCAGGCAGTGATAGTAGGCAACAACACATCATCCACGCTGACCATCAACACAGAGGCCCCTCAAGGGTGTGTGCTTAGTCCCCTCCTGTATTCACCCACAACTGCGTGGACGCGCACGACTCCAACATCATCATCAAGATTGCTGACAACTTTATGGTGGCAGGACTGGTCACTGACGATGATGAGGCAGCCTATAGGGGGGAAGTCAGAGACCTAGCAGGGTGGTACTAGGACAACAACGCCCCCTTCCACATCAATGTGGCTGTATTGGAGCGGGTCGAGAGCTACAAGTTCCTTGGTGTCCACATCACTAAGGAATTAACATGGTCCACACACCCACACAAATGTGAAGAGGGCACGACAGGAGGCTGAAAATATTTGCCATGGGCCCTCGGATCCTCAAAAAGTTATTCAACTGCACCATTGAAAGCATCTTGACTGGCTGCATCACCGGCTGGTGAGGCAACTGCAAGGCACCCAACTGTAAGGCGCTACAGAAGGTGGAGAGTACGACCCAGTACATCACTGGGGCAGAGCTCCTTGCCATCCAGGACCTCTATACCAGGCAGTGTCAGAGGAAGGCCCAAAAAATTGTCAAAGACTCCATCCACCCAAGACATAGACTGTTCCCTGAACAGCGTTTTACCCTGGCCATAAGACTGCTAAACAAGATTGCTAAATATCTAATCAAATGGCTACCCGCTGCTGCTACTGTCTATTGTCTATCCTGTTGCCTAATCACTTTAACCTTACCTATATGTACATAGCTACCTTAATCACCTCGTACCCCTGCACATCGAAACGGTACTGATACTCCCTGTATATAGCCATGTTATTACGTGGTACCCCTGCACATCGAAACGGTACTGATACTCCCGGTATATAGCCATGTTATTACCTGGTACCCCTGCACATCGAAACGGTACTGATACTCCCTGTATATAGCCATGTTATTACCTGGCACTCCCTGTATATAGCCATGTTATTAGCTGGTACCCCTGCATATAGCCATGTTATTACCTGGTACCCCTGTATATAGCCATGTTATTACCTGGTACTTCCTGTATATAGCCATGTTATTACCTGGTACCCCTGTATATAGCCATGTTATTACCGAGTACTTCCTGTATATAACCATGTTATTACCTGGTACTCCCTGTATATAACCATGCTATTACCTGGTACTCCCTGTATATAACCATGTTATTACCTGGTACTCCCTGTATATAACCATGTTATTACCTGGTACTCCCTGTATATAACCATGTTATTACCTGGTACTCCCTGTATATAATCATGTTATTACCTGGTACTACCTGTATATAACCATGTTATTACCTGGTACTCCCTGTATATAGCCATGTTATTACCTGGTACTCCCTGTATATAGCCATGTTATTACCTGTACTCCCTGTATATAACCATGTTATTACCTGGTACTCCCTGTATATAACCATCTTATTACCTGGTACTCCCTGTATATAGCCATGTTATTACCTGGTACTCCCTATATATAGCCATGTTATTACCTGTACTCCCTGTATATAGCCACGTTATTACCTGGTACTCCCTGTATATAGCCATGTTATTACCTGGTACTCCCTGTATATAGCCATGTTATTACCTGGTACTCCCTGTATATAACCATGTTATTACCTGGTACTCCCTGTATATAGCCATGTTATTACCTGGTACTCCCTGTATATAGCCATGTTATTACCTGGTACTCCCTGTATATAACCATGTTATTACCTGGTACTCCCTGTATATAACCATGTTATTACCTGGTACTCCCTGTATATAACCATGTTATTACCTGGTACTACCTGTATATAACCATGTTATTACCTGGTACCCCTGTATATAACCATGTTATTACCTGGTACTCCCTGTATATAACCATGTTATTACCTGGTACTCCCTGTATATAGCCATGTTATTACCTGGTACTCCCTGTATATAGCCATGTTATTACCTGGTACTCCCTGTATATAACCATGTTATTACCTGGTACTCCCTGTATATAACCATGTTATTACCTGGTACTCCCTGTATATAACCATGTTATTACCTGGTACTCCCTGTATATAACCATGTTATTACCTGTACTCCCTGTATATAACCATGTTATTACCTGGTACTCCCTGTATATAACCATGTTATTACCTTGTACTCCCTGTATATAACCATGTTATTACCTGGTACTCCCTGTATATAACCATGTTATGACCTGGCACTCCCTGTATATAGCCATGTTATTAGCTGGTACCCCTGCATATAGCCATGTTATTACCTGGTACCCCTGCATATAGCCATGTTATTACCTGGTACTTCCTGTATATAGCCATGTTATTACCTGGTACCCCTGTATATAGCCATGTTATTACCTGGTACTTCCTGTATATAACCATGTTATTACCTGGTACTCCCTGTATATAACCATGCTATTACCTGGTACTCCCTGTATATAACCATGTTATTACCTGGTACTCCCTGTATATAACCATCTTATTACCTGGTACTCCCTGTATATAGCCATGTTATTACCTTGTACTCCTGTATATAGCCATGTTATTACCTGGTACTCCCTGTATATAACCATGCTATTACCTGGTACTCCCTGTATATAGCCATGTTATTACCTGGTACTCCCTGTATATAGCCATGTTATTACCTGTACTCCCTGTATATAACCATGTTATTACCTGGTACTCCCTGTATATAGCCATGTTATTACCTGGTACTACCTGTATATAGCCATGTTATTACCTGGTACTCCCTGTATATAGCCATGTTATTACCTGGTACTCCCTGTATATAGCCATGTTATTACCTGGTACTCCCTGTATATAACCATGTTATTACCTGGTACTCCCTGTATATAGCCATGTTATTACCTGGTACTCCCTGTATATAACCATGTTATTACCTGGTAGTCCCTGTATATAACCATGTTATTACCTGGTACTCCCTGTATATAGCCATGTTATTACCTGGTACTCCCTGTATATAGCCATGTTATTACCTGGTACTCCCTGTATATAACCATGTTATTACCTGGTACTCCCTGTATATAACCATGGTATTACCTGGTACTCCCTGTATATAACCATGTTATTACCTGGTACTACCTGTATATAACCATGTTATTACCTGGTACCCCTGTATATAACCATGTTATTACCTGGTACTCCCTGTATATAACCATGTTATTACCTGGTACTCCCTGTATATAGCCATGTTATTACCTGGTACTCCCTGTATATAGCCATGTTATTACCTGGTACTCCCTGTATATAACCATGTTATTACCTGCTACTCCCTGTATATAACCATCTTATTACCTGGTACTCCCTGTATATAACCATGTTATTACCTGGTACTCCCTGTATATAACCATGTTATTACCTGGTACTCCCTGTATATAACCATGTTATTACCTGGTTCTCCCTGTATAAAGCCATGTTATTACCTGGTACTCCCTGTATATAACCATGTTATTACCTGGTACTCCCTGTATATAACCATGTTATTACCTGGTACTCCCTGTATATAACCATGTTATTACCTGTACTCCCTGTATATAACCATGTTATTACCTGGTACTCCCTGTATATAACCATGTTATTACCTGGTACTCCCTGTATATAACCATGTTATTACCTGGTACTCCCTGTATATAACCATGTTATTACCTGGTACTCCCTGTATATAACCATGTTATTACCTGGTACTCCCTGTATAAAGCCATGTTATTACCTGGTACTCCCTGTATATAGCCATGTTATTACCTGGTACTCCCTGTATATAACCATGTTATTACCTGGTACTTCCTGTATATAACCATGTTATTACCTGGTACTCCCTGTATATAACCATGTTATTACCTGGTACTCCCTGTATATAGCCATGTTATTACCTGGTACTACCTGTATATAGCCATGTTATTACCTGATACTTCCTGTATATAACCATGTTATTACCTGGTACTCCCTGTATATAACCATGTTATTACCTGGTACTCCCTGTATAAAGCCATGTTATTACCTGGTACTCCCTGTATATAGCCATGTTATTACCTGGTACTCCCTGTATATAACCATGTTATTACCTGGTACTCCCTGTATATAGCCATGTTATTACCTGGTACTCCCTGTATATAACCATGTTATTACCTGGTACTCCCTGTATATAACCATGTTATTACCTGTACTCCCTGTATATAGCCATGTTATTACCTGGTACTTCCTGTATATAACCATGTTATTTTTACTCTTCATTGGTATTCGTTACTCACTGTGTATTTATTCCTTGTGTCGCTATTTAAATTTTATTTTTAACTCTGCATTGTTAATTAAAACCCCATAAGTAACATTTCCCTGTTAGTCTACACCTGTTGTTTACAAAGCATTTCACAAATAAAGTCCTGTGGAAACACACCCAACTCTCTGTTAACACACATATATATATATTTATTTAACCTTTATTTAACTAGGCAAATCAGTTAAGAACAAATTCTTATTTACAATGACGGCCTAGGAACAGTGGATTAACTGACTTGTTCAGGAGCAGAACGACAGATTTTTACCTTGTCAGCTCGGGGATTCGATTTAGCAGCCTTTCAGTTCCTGGCCCAACACTCTAACCACTAGGCTACCTGCCGCCCCATGTACAACCCCCAGTTCAGATTGACTCATCTAACAGAGATGACACTCAGTTCATGAAACAGATCAAGTTCAGATCTATAGAATGCAGACAGATCTACAGTAAAGGTCAGAGAACTGGTTATTTTTATGGAGTTGGTAGGATGTCAGTAGCAGGGCCGAACTGGTAGAAACGGTGGGTAAACACTGAACACCAGTCCAGATGACAGGCGGTTTGTAAAGCTAATGCTGATTAGGTGTAGTAGGTGCGTGAATGCTATTCACCAAATAAAAAGCTGCATGTTTCCCCTGCAATTCTTCCTTGTGTGACCAGAGTTTGAAGTTTTAAAGCCACGCCATCCTTATGTGTTACTATTTTTAACTCTGGAACTCTGTGGTTATTTATAGAATGTTGTGACATTCTTAGAATGCCACTGATAACGCTGATATGATCCCTTCCTGCTGATGAGGATGATCATTGATCATCTTTCTCTCTCTGGGTCTGATTACGCTCTACTCTGACCTTGGGTGATTGTCCGCCATTGTGTGTGTGTGTTTGTTTGGTGTGTGTCTATGCGTGTGTGTGTGTGTGTGTGTGTGTGTGTGTGTGTGTGTGTGTGTGTGTGTGTGTGTGTGTGTCGTCACAATATTTCTAGGTCTTGCAAAGGGATTATGGTGTCACGTCCTGACCATAGTAAGATGTTATTTTCTATGGTAGAGTAGGTCAGGGCGTGACAGGGGGTGTTTTGTGTTTTCTATGTTTTCTATATCTATGTTTAGTTCTAGTTTTCTATTTTTATGTTGTTTTTTGGGGGATGATCTCCAATTAGAGGCAGCTGGTCCTCGTTGTCTATAATTGGAGATCATACTTAAATAGGTTTTTTTTCCACCTGTGTTTGTGGGTAGTTGTATTCTGTTTAGTTTATGTACCTGACAGAACTGTGCACTTTCGTTTTTCTCTTTGTCTTTTGTCTTTAGTGTTTTTGAGTTAAAATAAATGTCATCATGAGCACTCAACACACTGCGCTTTGGTCCCCTCTCTACAATAGCCGTTACATATGGGGCAGAGCCGTGGTCGAGTGGGTAATACTTCCGGCTCTATGCACATGTACGATTTTCCCTGTCGGAGACGGCGGTTCAATGGCTAAAGTTCCCAAATAATGTTGGAATGTTCCCTACACATGTTGGATCACATACAAAAAACACATACTTAATCATCCATACACAAGTAAGAATTAATAAAGTTTCATCAACCAGTGTTTTAACAATAGTTCATACACACACACTCCCTGTGTGAAGGAGGAATGATACATTTACATTTTAGCCATTTAGCAGACGCTCTTATCCAGAGCGACTTACAGTACTGAATGCATACATTTCACTTCATGCATTTTTTTTTTGTACTGGCCCCCCATGGGAATCGAACCCACAAACCTGGCGTTGCACACACCATGCTGGCGTTGCAAACACCATGCTCTACCAACTGATACAAGAAGACATGGTAGTCTATAAACAGGTCTAACGGCCCGAACAAACATAAAGATGGTGCTGAAAAGCGGAGAGAGAAGAGGTTGAAGTCCCTTGAGGCTGATGCAGCCAAATGTTTTAAAATAACAAATTATTCATTTGGCTCCTTGTGAGCCTGAAGGCACTGGCAGCAAACAGGAAAGAGAGCAGAGAGAGCAGCCCATTGAGCCTAGCGATACCAGTTCAACTGTTAGTCAAGATTTTGCAGCTGAAGCGGTAAGACAGAAGACAATAGGGATAAGATAAGCAATGTTTGGGTTTGGCTAGCTGGCTATTTAGCTATATCGGGTGCCTTTTGTTGAAACAAGCTCTCGTCAATGTCACTTTTCGTGAACCGACCAATCACAGCCTGGATGTAGTTGACGTGCTACAGCAAACTTTCGAAATGTTGAACTCATTGTTATGCATGAATGGTTATGATTAATGACAAGTTAGTACTTAGCATTAACCAACTAGAGACTAACTAGCAATGTAGACCATTTTTCTTGTACAAGGATTTAATGACGGAACAAAACCTACAAAAATTATAGATAAATGTTGGTTATGTATTTCTTAAACTGCTGTATTGGAATTAATATTATACTAGTGGTATATAGAATACTATTATATGAAATGATATGAATATACTAACATTATATAATGAATATATTAATATTATACTAACATTATACTATTATATTAACATTAACAAATATACTAATTTATACTAATTACTCATCCAGGTTGAGGATAGTGCATGGAGAGTTTGGAACCTGATTGATTGCTTCTGTGGACAGGTGTCTTTTTTTACAGGTAACATGCTGCGGTTAGGAGCACTCCCTTTAAGAGTGTGCTCCTAATCTCAGCTCGTTACCTGTATAAAAGACACCTGGGAACCAGAAATCTTTCTGATTGAGAGGGGGTCAAATACTTATTTCCCTCATTAAAATGCAAATCAATTTATAACATTTTTGACATGCGTTTTTCTGGATATTTTTGTTGTTATTCTGTCTCTCACTGTTCAAATAAACCTACCATTAAAATTATAGACTGATCCTTTCTTTGTCAGTGGGCAAACATACAAAATCAGCAGGGGATCAAATACTTTTTTCCCCCACTGTACACAACACAAAAACCACACACACACACACACACACACACACACACACACACACACACACACACACACACACACACACACACACACACACACACACACACACACACACACACACACACACACACACACAATGAGAAATGGAATGAAATGTATGCATTCACTACTGTAAGTCGCTCTGGATAAGAGCGTCCGCTAAATGACTAAAATGTAAATGTAAAATGAGATTATGTGTGATACTGATTGAATTCAGCCAGCAGTTCCTGAAGAAGAAGATCACCATGGTTGGCACAGTTAGAAAGAACAAGCCTGAGCTCCCCACTGCACTCCTCGCAACAAGGGGGAGAGAGGCCTTCTCATCAAAGTTTGCCTTCACCCCCACCACCACTCTAGTTTTTTACCTCATAAAAAGGAACAAGAATGTGTTTCTCCTGAGCACACTGCACAAAATGGCTGAGATCAGTGATCGTGAGGACAGGAAACTAGTCATCATCCTGGACTACAACCACAACAAAGGAGGCGTGGACAACCTGGACAAGGTGATTGGAACTTACAGCTGCAGGAGGATAACTGCCCGCTGGCCCCTGGTCATCTTCCATAACATCATTGATGTGTCCTCATACAATGCCTTCATGATATGGAACAAGATCAACCCAACCTGGATGCCTGATAAGCGGAACAAGAGGAGGGTGTTCCTGGAGCAGCTGGGAATGGGACTTGTAACCCCATACATTCAAAGAAGGGAGCGCCTGCCCCACACAGCAGCCTCTGCAGCACTTGTGAAAGCTGTTCAGGAGGTTGAATCTTGTCCTGATCCACCTGAGGCTGCAGCTGGGGCAGGCAAGAGGAGGAGATGCCAATTCTGCCCCCCAAAGAAGGACTGTAAAACAAATACTATGTGCTGCACATGTGAGAAATACATCTGCAAAGTTCATGCACACACACTTGCATACTGTCCTACATGTGCTAATTAGAGTTGATTGATTTATGTTCTTCACATTTTTGTTTTGTATCTATTATATTATTTTATTATTATCTATTGTTGTTGTTTATTCACCTTGTGGGTAGGGGCAGTGGTTAAAAAAATGGGAGCAGACTAGTATTTTGTAGTTGAATTCCTCATTGTACAGTATATAATAATATATCACTATGTTGTCAAAAAAGTTCAAAACAGTTATTGTTTCCCTTCAATAAAAGGCATTCAAAACTACTTTCTGCACATTTAAGCTACTTTCTTAAGCTATACAAGTGCTATCTCTTGCTAAAACAGTTATGTTTACACCTATGCAGTACCTTTAGCAATAATAATAATAATAAACCTCTTCTTTAGTAAAGAAAACAATGATGACAGTTGTGTTGTAATAAAAACGAGTGGTGTCCACTGATTAAATGCAGTCTTTCTGCATTGTGAAGAGGGAAACCCCAGATATTCACAAAGTTTGTGATGAATGACAGGTTGTTTCTAAACGCAAAATAGATTGGGGGTTTAAAATTCAATTAAGCTGCTTTATTTTAGGGGTTTAGTGAAGGCGGGTCATTTTTTACCCTTAGGACAAGGGGAGTATAGAGAATGTAAAGACTACACAAGGGTTAAGGATGTAGGAAATATGTGTATTTTTATTTTATTCTATGACATGCCTACTCACCAGTCTTTTCACCAACACATTTATTCCTGTATTATTTATTGAATTGGTCAGATGGTTCCAGAGATTCTTGCCACCTTGCTGCCAGCCCCATTGTGCCAAGATGTGCTCCTTCTAGCCAGCCTCCTCCTAAGAGAAACACATTCCTCTTGTTCTATTTTACATCTATTTTACTAAAGTTATTGTTATAAATATTGTTCAGTAATCTTGTTTACATAAAGTGTGACGTGGGTTGTGTGCGTGGTGGTGTATCGTTGGGGGGGGGACTGCCATCTAGTTGGACCGTCAAGAAAGTAGCCTCGTTGTAATCAGGTGAATAATGTCTTCCACTTTACCACCTTAAAACTGTGACTAACCCTGTCCACTAACCTCTCCCTGGGTTTATTCATGTATAAAAATACACATTTCCCTGTCTCCGTAACAATTAACAATGAAGCAAATCTTATATCTATTGGTGTCAATGATAGTTTGGATCCACAATAAGTACTCCATCACAGCAGTGACGTCAAACTGGCTGGGATTATATTACCTGAGCAGTGTGTGAAGGTCATATCCTATTTTAGTCTATGGTCATTATATCAACTCCCATTCATTCAGCTGTTTACACACTCCTCAGGTAAGATTGTTCCACTCCACTCCTACGCACTGCTTACATTTCAGCATTATCTTTCAGTGGAGGAAAACAGGATCAGTAGTTAATCTGCAGCCAAGGAGGAAGTGGAGAAGAAAATAAATCTCACTGGCAGAGCATGCACACACGCAATACACCTGAGCACTGAGCATACCAACAGTTGCTCAACAGCCTAACAACGCCCCCTCACCCCACATCAACACCCCCTGCCAATACATTTCATGACACTGTTATCTGGGGGAAATCCAGCCCGAGCCCTACTTAAAGAACACAAACTCCCAGTCAGAAACACACTCGATCTTTCTCTCACACACTACAGATAACACATCTACTGAAACCCTCTATCTCTCTCTCCCTCTCTCTCTCTCCCTCTCTCTCTCGCTCTCTCTCTCTCTCACACACACACACATCTACTGAAATACTCTCTCTCTCTCTCTCTCACACACACACACACACACACACACATCTACTGAAACACTCTATCTCACTCTCCCTACTTTCTGTCTCTGTGGAACCCATCTGAAGATCAGGATGTTACGCTGTAGAGTGTGTGTCCTGGCTGTGCTGTTATCTCTCCTCACCCTCATCCCCTCCACACAATCAGGTGAGTGCTAATACAAACACACACACACACAAACACACCGTACACACACGCACAAACAATATAAACAAGCACACACACACACACAACATAAAGAAGCACACACACACACACACAACATAAACAAGCACACATTGTCTTTCTTGCAGACACACATGCTCCCCCTATCTTACTGTTTAACTTGTGTGTGTGTGTGTGTGTGTGTGTGTGTGTGTGTGTGTGTGTGTGTGTGTGTGTGTGTGCGTGCGTGCGTGCGTGCGTGCGTGCGTGCGTGCGTGCGTGCGCACGCTTGTGTGTGTGTAGCACATTGCTGTCTGAAGTACACTCGGCGTCCATTGCAATGCCGACGGCTGAAAAACTACACCCACCAGCCCATTACTTCCTCCTGTGACATCCACGCTGTCATGTGAGTTATCCTCCAATCACAGCCCAGCACAATCTGTGTGTAGAATAGTCTTGTCTTTACCTTCTCCAATGCATTTTGAGGAAAAACCATTGAGATTAACTCACTATCTGTGTATGTGTGTGTAACGTGTTTGTGTGTGTGCGCTTGTGTGTGTGTGTGTGTGTGTGTGTGTGTGTGTGTGTGTGTGTGTGTGTGTGTTTGTGTGTATGTGTGTGTGTGATATGTGTTGACATTGTGATGTGTTGTTGCAGCTTCCAGACTTGGATGGACAAGTTTGTATGTGCCGACCCCTCTCAAGACTGGACCAAGAGGGTACATCGCTGTCTGCTGTGAGTACACGTGTGTGTGTGTGTCTGTTTTGCAAGTGTGTGCATGCATGTGTGTAGGTGTTTAAAAGTTGTGTGAATGTTTGTTTAACGTTGTGTGTGTACGTGTGTTCTATTCATAGCAAGCGTCAGGAGAATAAATCTAAACTGAAGAAAACTCTCTGATCTCATGACCTAGAGATGATGTGGAGAGGGTTGAGGTCTGGACAAATGTACGGCTCTACCTTTCATTATAGAACTATACATATATGTGTGTGTGTGTGTGTGTGTTATTTACCCTATTTATGCTTTACAAACAGCTAAATATCTCAATATGCATAGAGACACTGTTTCAGGATGGTTCGTTTTTTAACCTGAGATTTCCGTATTCATACAAATCATTTAATAAATGTGGTTATTATTGTTCATCATATCTGTATTGATTCTGAAGGTGTTTGAGTTTCATATCAGTTTGTGTGTAACTCTATGTATCAATGTTGTTGGTCTGTTTCATAAACAGCAAGTGCAGTATTCCTGATAAACATGAAAACATCTGTTTTCACAGAGTACCACAAAATATTTTTGTGTTGTTTCATATCCTCTGTCCAATTGGAGCCAGAGAAACCTTTTTAGTTTTGGCTTTTCAAAGTGTCCAAATGTATGTATAAGTTTTACAGAGGTGCACTGAGTTGATGTAAGCTAAGAGCTATGAAATGGATAATAAAATATGTATTTGGAAAACCTGTGTGTTCTATTCTTATTGTACAGTACCAGTCAAAAGTTTGGACACACCTACTCATTCAAGGTCTATCGACTAAGGCCCTTCTGCTAGCTTGCTAGCCCCGGCCTGCTAGCTGTCTGAATCGCCGTGTCTCCAGCCAGCCCAACCACTCACTGGACCCCTATGATCACTCGGCTACGCATGCCTCTCACTAATATCAATATGCCTTGTCCATTACTGTCCTGGTTAGTGAGTATTGTCTTATTTCACTGTAGAGCCTCTATCCCTGCTCAATATGCCTTAACCAACCATTTAGTTCCACCTCACACATATGCTGTGACATCACCTGGTTTACACGTCTCTAGAGACAATATCTCTCATCATTACTCAATGCCTAGTGTAACCGATGTGAAATGGCTAGTTAGTTAGCGGTGGTGCACGCTAATAGCGTTTCAATCAGTGACGTCACTCGCTCTGAGACTTGAAGTAGGGTTTCCCCTTGCGTTGCAAGGGCCGCGGCTTTTGTGGCGCGATGGGTAACGATGCTTCGTGGGTGTCAGTTGTTGATGTGTGCAAGGGTCCCTGGTTCGAGCCCGGGTTGGGGCGAAGAGAGGGACGGAACCTACACTGTTACATTGATGCTGTTGACCCGGATCATTGGTTGCTGCGGAAAAGGAGGAGGCCAAAAGGGGGGTGAGTGTAACCGATGTAAAATGGCTAGTTAGTTAGCGGTGGTGCGCGCTAATAGCGTTTCAATCAGTGACGTCACTCGCTCTGAGACCTGAAGTGGTTGTTCTCCTTGCGTTGCAAGGGCTGCGGCTTTTGTGGCACGATGGGTAACGATGCTTCGTGGGTGTCAGTTGTTGATGTGTGCAAGGAGCCCGGGTTGGGGCGAAGAGAGGGACGGAACCTACACTGTTACACTAGGTTTACCTCCAATGTACTTACATCCTACCACACCTTTGTCTGTACACTATGCCTTGAATCTATTCTATTGCGCCCAGAAACCTGCTCCTTTTACTCTCTGTTCCGAACGTACTAGACGACCAGTTCTGTTAGCCTTTAGCCGTACCCTTATCCTACTCCTCCTCTGTTCTTCTGGTGATGTAGAGGTTAATCCAGGCCCTGCAGTGCCTAGCTCCACTCCCATTCTCCAGGCGCTCTCATTTGTTGACTTCTGTAACCGTAAAAGCCTTGGTTTCATGCATGTTAACATTAGAAGCCTCCTACCTAAGTTTGTTTTATTCACTGCTTTAGCACACTCTGCCAACCCGGATGTCCTAGCCGTGTCTGAATCCTGGCTTAGGAAGACAAAAAAAAAAAACTGAAATTTCCATCCATCACTATAACATTTTCCGACAAGATAGAACTGCCAAAGGGGGCGGTGTTGCAATCTACTGCAGAAATAGCCTGCAGAGTTCTGTCTTACTATCCAGGTCTGTACCCAAACAATTCGAGCTTCTACTTTTAAAAATCCACCTTTCCAGAAACACGTCTCTCACCGTTGCCGCTTGCTATAGACCAGCCTCTGCCCCCAGCTGTGCCCTGGACACCATATGTGAATTGATTGCCCCCAACTATCTTCAGAGCTCGTGCTGCTAGGTGACCTAAACTGGGACATGCTTAACACCCCGGCCATCTTACAATCTAAGCTTGATGCCCTCAATCTCACACAAATGATCAATGAACCCACCAGGTACAACCCCAAATCCGTAAACACGGGCACCCTTATAGATATCATGCTAACCAACTTGCCCTCCAAATACACCTCTGCTGTTTTCAACCAAGATCTCAGCAATCACTGGCTCATTGCCTGCATCCGTAATGGGTCTGCGGTCAAACGACCACCCCTCATCACTGTCAAACGCTCCCTAAAACACTTCAGGGAGCAGGCCTTTCTAATCGACCTGGCCCGGGTATCCTGGAAGGATATTGACCTCATCCCGTCAGTAGAAGATGCCTGGTTATTCTTTAAAAGTGCCTTCCTCACCATCTTAAATAAGCATGCCCCATTCAAAAATTTAGAACAAGGAATAGATATAGCCCTCGGTTCTCTCCAGACCTGACTGCCCTTGACCAGCACAAAAACATCCTGTGGCGTTCTGCATTAGCATCGAATAGCCCCCGTGATATGCAACTCTTCAGGGAAGTTAGGAACCAATATACACAGGCAGTTAGGAAAGCTAAGGCTAGCTTTTTCAAACAGAAATTTGCATCCTGTAGCACAAACTCAAAAAAGTTCTGGGACACTGTAAAGTCCATGGAGAATAATAGCACCTCCTCCCAGCTGGCCACTGCACTGAGGCTAGGAAACACTGTTACCAACAATAAATCCACTATGCTTGAGAATTTTAATAAGCATTTTTCTACAGCTGGTCATGCTTTCCACCTGGCTACTCCTACCCTGGTCAACTGTCTTGCACCCCCCACAGCAACTCGCCCAAGCCTCCCCCATTTCTCCTTCACCCAAATCCAGATAGCAGATGTTCTGAAAGAGCTACAAATCAGCCGGGCTAGACAATCTGGACCCTCTCTTTCTAAAATTATCTGCCGAAATAGTTGCAACCCCTATTACTAGCCTGTTCAACCTCTCTTTCGTATCGTCTGAGATTCCTAAAGATTGGAAAGCTGCCGCGGTCATCTCCCTCTTCAAAGGGGGAGACACTCTAGACACAAACTTCTACCGACCTATATCTATCCTACCCTGCCTTTCTAAGGTCTTCGAAAGCCAAGTTAACAAACAGATTACCGACCATTTCGAATCCCACCGCACCTTCTCCGCTATGCAATCTGGTTTCAGAGCTGGTCATCGGTGCACCTGAGCCACGCTCAAGGTCCTAAACGATATCATAACTGCCATTGATAAGAGACATTACTGTGCAGCCGTATTCATCGACCTGGCCAAGGCTTTCGACTCTGTCAATCACCGCATTCTTATCGGCAGACTCAACAGCCTTAGTTTCTCAAATGATTGCCTCGCCTGGTTCACCAACTACTTCTCTGATAGAGTTCAGTGTGTCAAATCGGAGGGCCTGTTGTCAGACTCTATGGGGGTGCCACAGGGTTCAATTCTCGGGCCGACTCTCTTCTCTGTATACATCAATGATGTCGTTCTTGCTGCTGGTGATTCTCTGAACCACCTCTATGCAGACGACACCATTCTGTATACCTCTGGGCCTTCTTTGGGCACTGTGTTAACTAACCTCCAGACCAGCTTCAATGCCATACAACTCTTCTTCTGTGGCCTCCAACTGCTCTTAAATGCAAGTAAAACTAAATGCATGCTCTTCAACCGATCGCTGCCCGCACCTGCCCGCCCATCCAGCATCACTACTCTGGACAGTTCTGACTTAGAATATGTGGACAACTACAAATACCTAGGTGTCTGGTTAGACTGTAAACTCTTCTTCCAGACTCACATTAAGCATCTCCAATCCAAAATTAAATCTAGAATCGGCTTCCTATTTCGCAACAAAGCATCCTTCACTCATGCTGCCAAACATACCCTTGTAAAACTGACCATCCTACCGATCCTCAACTTCGGCGATGTCATTTACAAAATAGCCTCCAACACTCTACTCAACAAATTGGATGCAGTCTATCACAGTGCCATCCGTTTTGTCACCAAAGCCCCATATACTACCCACCACTGCGACCTGTACACTCTCATTAGCTGGCCCTCGCTTCATACTCGTCGCCAAACCCACTGGCTAGGTAAAGCCCCGTCTTATCTCAGCTCACTGGTCACTATAGCAGCACCCACCCGTAGCATGCGCTCCAGCAGGTATCTGGATATCTCACTGGTCACCCCCAAAGCCAATTCTTCCTTTGGCCGCCTTTCCTTCTAGTTCTCTGCTGCCAATGACTGGAACGAACTGTAAAATCACTGAAGCTGGAGACTCATATCTCCCTCACTAGCTTTAAGCACCAGCTGTCAGAGCAGCTCACAGATCACTGCACCTGTACACAGCCCATCTGTAAAAAGCCTATCCAACTACCTCATCCCCATACTGTATTTATTTATTTATCTTGCTCCTTTGCACCCCAGTATCTCTACTTGCACATTCATCTTCTGCACATCTACCATTCCATTGTTTAATTGCTATATTGTAATTACTTCGCCACCATGGCCTATTTATTGCCTTACCTCCCTTATCCTACCTCATTTGCACACACTGTATTTAGACTTGTTCTACTGTATTATTGAATGTATGTTTGTTTATTCCATGTGTAACTCTGTGTTGTTGTATGTGTCGAACTGCTTTGCTTTATCTTGGCCAGTTGTAAATGAGAACTTGTTCTCAACTAGCCTACCTGGTTAAATAAAGGTGAAATAAAATAAAAAATAAAAATAAAGGATTTTTCTTTATTTTTACAATTTTCTACATTGTAGAACAATAAAGACATCACAACTATGAAATAACACATATTGAGTCATGTAGTAACCAAAAAAGTGTTAAACAAATCAAAATATATTTTAGATTCTTCAAAGTAGCCACCCTTTGCCTTGAGGACAGGTTTTCACACTCTTGGAATTCTCTCAGCCGGTTTCATGAGGTAGTCACCTGGAATGCATCTCAATTATCAGGTGTGCCTTGTTAAAAGTACATTTTTGGAATTTCTTTCCTTCTTAATGCATTTGAGGCAGTCAGTTGTGTTGTGACAAGGTAGGGGTGGTATACAGAAGATAGCCCTATTTGGTAAATTACCAAGTCCATATTATGGCAGGAACAGCTCAAATAAGCAAAGAGAAACAACAGTCGGGTCATTTTGACCCACCACTGTGTTGAACCAACTTTTATTTTATTTTTACATTTTTTGGATCATTTGTAACAGCAGTGAAAACAATCACCTCAATGATATTATTCAACTTGAAATTTGATGACTTGTCCTAGACTGACCCCAATATTACAAAAGTGAACTGTTGCCTTTATTCATGTATCCATGTAAGCTGAACGAAACATAATATACTAATATTGTCATCGGTACATGTCCGTACATGTCCAGACATGTGGTCTTCTCCAAGGTGCTGAAGCCATGACTGTGCGTTTCACTGCTGAACAGGTTCTAGAACAGATTTTTTCAAATGTCCAGCAAGACTACTGTGATTCTGAAGAGGAAGTGGAGGATGTGTCAGAAGATGAAGATAGGGAGGAATACAACCCAGAGCATGATGCATCATCTTCAGAAGAAGAAGAATAAATCTCTCAAGCTGAAAGAGAGACTTTCCTTTCAATAAACGGCAAAATCAAATGGTCCTCAGTGGCATATCACAAACAGGGAAGGATGGCAGAACATAAGGTCATGGAAATGACCTCAGGACCCACAACATATGCCGTTTCTCATTGTGTGTTGGCCCATTGTACTAAGTTCTAACCAATAGCCTAGACTGTGTATTTGTGTATGTGTATCTTTTATTATCATTTTAGCTTTCTAGTAAATAAATTAATCAACTAAAATTGGTGTGGTACAAACTCATTGGTGGGACTTGGGTGGGTGCAGATTCCCGGATTATACAACGTTCAGAATGAGACTGTTGAGGAAATTGATTAATTAGCGACTGTTGTAAAAGCGATATTCTGATATTCTTTGAGTTAATTTGGGAAATAGAAACTCAATAAAACTAATTTTCCCATGGTGCCCCAGGTTAATGAGTTAATAATTGCCTGATTAATTGAATCACGCAATTATAACCCGTTAATCATTCGATGAGCTGCAGTCATCACATTAACTAATACAACGTCACGACACCTGCATGCCTACATAGGGCTGCTAATCTTAGCAGGTGTATACAGGTCCCGAGGTGAGACTGCAGCTAGTCTATGGGATGCAGAGAGTGGAAGGGCGATTTTCCGTGCCACGATGTAACGGCCGTCTGAAAGAGTAGACCAAGGCGCAGCGTGGTTAGTGCTCATCATGTAATTTATTAGAATGAACACTGAATCAAAAAACTCCCAATCAGCAACAACGATATAGAGCTGTCCCTGATTGAGAGCCATACCCGGCCAAAACAAAAAAATACCAAACATAGAAAAAAGGACATAGAATGCACACCCCAACTCATGCCCTGACCAACCAAAATAGAGACATAAAAGGATCTCTAAGGTCAGGGCGTGACACACGATGCCACTCAAACT
The DNA here is from genome assembly GCF_901001165.1 of Salmo trutta. NCBI lineage: Eukaryota > Metazoa > Chordata > Actinopteri > Salmoniformes > Salmonidae > Salmo > Salmo trutta. The sequence goes on along the minus strand of NC_042962.1, from coordinate 13,454,532 downwards.
CTTTCACACTTACTCAAGACTGCTACGATTTGATGACCGTGAGTCAAGACCTGCAAGACGTGCGACAGACAAACTGGCAGCCATAAGAGAGGTCCGGGACAAGTGTGTGGAGCGGCTGCCATACCTCTACAACCCAGGGCCTGACGTAACAGTGGATGAGCAACTGGTTCCATTCAGAGGTAGTATATATATATATAATAAAAGTGATTTTCACGACTGACTTCAGTGACTGTTTCTGTGACACCGATACTAATAATTACCAATGATGCTAATCTCTTCTTTCCAAAGGTCGTTGTCCTTTCCGGCAGTATATGCCCATCAAGCCAGCAAAATATAATCAAGTCATGGGTGACCTGCGACGCCAAATCCAGCTAAGCTTGGAAGATGCAAGTCTACACCAGGAAGCCGACCAGTGGAGGCCCAGAGAAGAACCAGGGGATGCGGGTTGTGCTTGATGTGACAGAGGGACTGAGGGGTCACAATGTCACGTGACAATTTCTTCACCTCTTATGAACTCGGACGGCAGCTCCTGAAGAGGAAAATCACCATGGTTGGAACAGTTCGAAAGAACAAGTCTGAGCTCATTGTCCTGTTTGTTTTTCAACAGGACAATGATCCAACACACCTCCAGGCTGTGTAAGGGCTATTTGACCAAGAAGGAGAGTGATGGAGTGCTGCATCAAATGACCTGGCCTCCACAATCACCTGACCTCAACCCAATTGAGATGGTTTGGGATGAGTCGGCTCGCAGAGGGAAGGAAAAACAGCCAGCAAGTGCTCAGCATATGTGTGAACTCCATCAAGACTGTTGGAAACGCATTTCAGGTGAAGCTGGTTGAGAGAATGCCAAGAGTGTGCAAAACTGTCATCAAGGCAAAGGGTGGCTATTTGAAGAATCTCAAGTATTAAATATATTTTGATTTGTTTAACACTTTTTTGTTTACTACATGATTCCATATGTGTTATTTCATAGTTTTGATGTCTTCACTATTATTCTACACTGTAGAAAATAGTAAAAACAAAGAAAAACCCTTGACTGAGTAGGTGTGTCCAAACCTTTGACTGCTACTGTATGTGACAACATCTAAAACTGGAAATTCCATCATCATCATCCACATTGCTCCCAAGTGGTGCAGCGGTCTAAGGCACTGCCTCTCAGTGCTAGAGGTGTCACTACAAACCCTGGTTTGATCCTGGGCTGTATCACAACTGGCTGTGGTCGGGAGTCCCATAGGGTGGTGCACAATTGGCCCAGCGTCGTTTGGGTTAGGGGAGGCATTGGCTGGGTTGGCCATCATTGTAAATAGGAATTTGTTCTTAACTGACTTGTCTAGCTAAATAAAGGTTAAATAAAGAAAAAGCAAGGAAGGGATACCAAACACACCTGCATACACGCACATTTTGAATAGACCTATCAATTGTATGCTTATTTTTGTTTTCTTGTGTCCTCCACAGGAGTCACTATTGTCACTGTAATAGCTAAAGATACTGAAGCACATGATCAGGGTGGTGTGCGTGTGGGATGGAGAAGGGGGATTGGGAGTGGTAATGTACGTGATCCCGGAAGTACCACCAAGCACGCAGAGCAGGAGCAGCGCGTGAGTGTGACGGAGAACTGACAGTCAGCGGAGAAAGGTGACTGACTAACGATAGTAGAAATCTAGCTAACTAAAGGTAACGCTAGAGGCTTTATTGCAAAGTTTTACCGATAAGCTGTAGCAAAGATTGCTGAGCTAGCGACAACTGTCTGTCTGGCTGTAACGTTAGCAAGCTACAGTAGCCGACTTAAAACTCAACGATTTAATAAGATGATACATAAATAAAGTTGAGTTTAATCGGCTACTAGTGGGATAACTAAGTTACATCTATCATTTAATGGCTATAAGTCCCTTTCAAGTTGTCAATGATATTCGAAAATAAAAATATTGCTAGCTACCCATTATGGTCATTATTATTAGCCGGCTGGCCATAAAAGCAGCATATCTTCGTTGTGGCCATGTGAACAGGGCCTGACAGTCAATACGACTTCATAGCTAGACGTCAAACTGCTTCTTGTAGTTAGTTAGTTCCTAAGACAGTATTACAATATGCAACGTTAAACTGTAAATTGGTGTAGAAGTCTTCCTAAGGGCATCTGGCAGGTTTATCTTTGAACTAGTTATGGCTTCCTCATCTGTTAAGTCATTAGCTACCAGCAGCAGCATAATATGAGAAGGGTGCATCTGCAGGAACCTCTCTTTAGACTTATATTGGTCCATTTTTAATTTGGGACAGGCGGGAGGTAGGCGCTCCATTACAGTAGGCAGCATGAATTAAGCAGTAAGGCCCAAGGAGGTGTGGTATATGGCCAATATACCACGGCTAAGGGCTGTTCTTAGGCAAGACGCAACACTGAGTGCCTGGACACAGCCCCTAGACGTGGTATATTGGCCATATATCACAGACCCCCGAGGTGCCTTATTGCTATTATAAACTGGTTACCAAATGTAATTAGAGCAGTAAAAATAAATGTTTTGTCATACTCGTGGTATATGGTCTGATATACCACGGCTTTCACCAATAAGCTTTCACGCGAACCCCCCAGTTTATAATGCACGATAAGGTTGGATGCCAGCTGCCGATAAACCCCACAGAAGAAGGGGCGGGGGCAACAACGGTAGCTAGCTAGCCGTACGGTCTCCCACCTGTCAGACACTGTTGTCCAGTGCAGGTGTTCGGGAGCGAAGGACACTGTCTACCAGTGTCATTCCCGCTAGCTAGCAAGGAGGTCTCCAGTAGGCGGGGACGACAACTCAGATAATACTTTTATTTCCTGATTGACCCATATTCAAGTGTCACACAAGCATGAATATGTCGTGCTTGAGGGGGAATGCCCCAAATTGCGGGCTGCAGTTGCACACTGTTGCATTATATAAATCATCTCAGGGGATGTTAACTTGCTAGCACCAATATGAAATATCCTAAATAATGCAGCCATGAGTGACAGTTCAGTATCATTATTAGCTAGCTAGCTTGTCTAGCTGGACATGATGGTGTGTGTTTGGTATTGGTGTCCTTCTTTAGAGCCTCTTTAAAAGCATCTGTGCGTATTCCACACTTGTGATTCTCGTGTGTGTGTGTGTGTGTGTGTGTGTGTGTGTGTGTGTGTGTGTGTGTGTGTGTGTGTGTGTGTGTGTGTGTGTGTGTGTGTGTGTGTGTGTGTGTGTGTGTGTGTGTGTGTGTGTGTGTGTGGAGGGAAATGGGGGGGTGTAGAACTGGTTCTGAGGGCTGGTTGTTTTCTCTTGTCAACCATGCGGAAACTGCAGGAAAAATGATTGATTGATTTCCTGGTTCTGAGTTTGGCTACAGCTCAGAGTTGATTTAGAGATACATGATGTTCAGGTTATGAGTTTCGTAACCTTGGCCCAGATCTTTTTTTGCTCTGCGGTATTTGCTGTGACGCTCTGTGAATCCCAGACCACCCCCTCGCCCTTACCAACTCACTCGGAGGGCCTTCCGTTGTCACGTGTTGCTGACTAAACTCCTAGGGTGACTTCCAGAGAGTGGCCAGGGGAACAATAAAACCATAAACTTTGGGAAATACTTGTGACTTGAATGATGCAATTCATGTTCCATTTTTCAATAATAGAGTAAAAAACATGAGCTGGCGCACACCCAGAAGTTATTTTGTGTGGAGGTGCTGACAAATGACGAATAATAGAGTCGCATATAAACTCTGTCATTTATTTGGGTAAATCACCAGATTTACCCAAAACAAGCATGACATTCAAATGAAGAAATTCCCCCTGTTTTGCAAGATATACACCTCAGTATCAGTTAAACATTTCATTTGGGAGGCATTTCATTTGTTAAGTGTCAAGCCTCGAAATCAGACAAAGGGGCTTAGCCCCTACACTGCAGATCATTTTCACTTCCTCAGCTTTGGGACACTTGTGGTGGTGGTGCGTGAGGAGAAGGGGGTGATTTGGGATTCAGCTTTTGAGTTTCTCACTGTGTGTTGTAATAGCAGAGTGTGTTTGTTTTGGCTTCAGTGTGAGAGAAGGCCAAGGTCCAGACTAGTGTTTGGTCTTAGCAAGAGTAGGGGGGATATCATAGGAGGGAGGGAACGTATGTGTGTCTTTGTGTGTGTGATAATCTCTTGTGTTGAGTGATTTGTGGTGTCGGTTGGTAGCAGAAGTATTTCTGTGTCGGTTTGTGGCTTTGATTGTAACTTCCTGCCTGAAGTAACCTGGGCTTGAAACACACATAGGGGTGTGTGTCACTTAAACCCTGTGTATTTACAGAGTAAATACTCCTGGGCCTGATGGTCCCACGGGGACCAGTACGGGGAAAAAAAATTATGAAATGTATGCATTCACTACTGTAAGTCGCTCTGGATAAGAGCGTCTGCTAAATGAACATAAATGTAAAATGTAAAAATGTGTAGCTCTGGTACAGTGAATGGCTGCTCTGTTTTGTGTTAACATTGAATTGGTATAAGAAACATGATGGAAGCCAATCCAATGAAGTCCACGGGGGGGAGTGAAGAGGTGTACATTTCAGGGAGAAATGGAATGTTTATAACCTCAAAAATGACTTTAGACTAACCTGTTCTCGTTCTCTACGCCCTTTCTCTCCCTCCATCTGTCTCTCCCTCCATCTGTCTCTCCCTCCATCTGTCTCTCCCTCCATCTGTCTCTCCCTCCATCTGTCTCTCCCTCCATCTGTCTCTCCCTCCATCTGTCTCTCTCCCTCCCTCACTCCCTCCCTCCCTCTTTCTTTCTGTCTCTCTAGCTTCATCATATCATGGCAGCAACTATCAATCAAGCAAGGTCGGCACTTTCAAAAATGGTGAGGGGCCTTTATTTTTTTCCTACATGAACTATGAGTCTGTAGAACACAAATGCACACCCTCCTATACAAACACATTCAGCTATATACTGAACAAAAATATAAATGCAAAGTGTTGGTCCCATGTTTCATGAGCTGAAACTAGATGGTAACTTTACAAGTAAAGTTGGTGGGGCTAGCTAAAACTCTTTAAACGTTTGGGGTAGGGTAAAAAATGTATTTTTAATTCCCATCGAAAGTCAATAGATTTGGTCAGAAGTTGTGGTCGGTAGTAGTGGTCGGTAGTAGTGGTCAGTAGTTATGTGGTCAGTAGTTATGTGGTCAGTAGTAGTGGTCAGTAGTTATGTGGTTCAGTAGTAGTGGTCAGTAGTTATGTGGTCAGTAGTTATGTGGTCAGTAGTTATGTGGTTCAGTAGTAGTGGTCAGTAGTAGTGGTCAGTAGCAGTGGTCAGTAGTTATGTGGTCAGTAGTTATGTGGTCAGTAGTTATGTGGTTCAGTAGTAGTGGTCAGTAGTTATGTGGTCAGTAGTTATGTGGTTCAGTAGTAGTGGTCAGTAGTTATGTGGTCAGTAGTTATGTGGTCAGTAGTTATGTGGTCAGTAGTTATGTGGGTCAGTAGTTATGTGGGTCAGTAGTTATGTGGTCAGTAGTTATGTGGTCAGTAGTTATGTGGTTCAGTAGTAGTGGTCAGTAGTTATGTGGGTCAGTAGTAGTGGTCAGTAGTTATGTGGTCAGTAGTTATGTGGTTCAGTAGTAGTGGTCAGTAGTTATGTGGTCAGTAGTTATGTGGTCAGTAGTTATGTGGTTCAGTAGTAGTGGTCAGTAGTTATGTGGTCAGTAGTTATGTGGTCAGTAGTTATGTGGTTCAGTAGTTATGTGGTTCAGTAGTTATGTGGTCAGTAGTTATGTGGTCAGTAGTTATGTGGTTCAGTAGTAGTGGTCAGTAGCAGTGGTCAATAGTTATGTGGTTCAGTAGTAGTGGTCAGTAGTTATGTGGTCAGTAGTTATGTGGTCAGTAGTTATGTGGTTCAGTAGTAGTGGTCGGTAGTTATGTGGTTTAGTAGTAGTGGTCGGTAGTTATGTGATTCAGTAGTAGTGGTTAGTAGTTATGTGGTTCAGTAGTTGTGGTCAGAATTAGTGGTCAGTAGTTGTTTGGATATGGTTAGTAGTTAAATGTGTGATCAGAAGTTGTGTTGTCTGTAATTGTGGGGTTGAGGTCAGGAGTTTTGTGGTTGAGGTATGTCATTCAAATCAAATGTATTTATATAGCCCTTCTTACATCAGCTGATGTCACAAAGTGGTGTACAGAAACCCAGACAGACAGACAGACAGACAGACAGACAGACAGACAGACAGACAGACTCACTCACTCACTCACTCACTCACTCACTCACTCACTCATTCACACAGGACAAATACTCCAGATATAACAGACTGCCCCCCCGACACAAACTATTGCAGCATAAATACTGGAGGCTGAGACAGGAGGGGTCGGGAGACACTGTGGCCCCGTCTAACGATACCCCCGGACAGGGCCGTTGTGAGGTGGTAAAAAGTTGTGTGGATATGGTAAGTAATTAAATGTGTTATCAGAAGTTGTGTGGTATGTAATTGTGTGGTTGTGGTCACTAGATATGGCCAGAAGTTCTGTGGTTGTTGTCACTAGTTGTGGTCAAAAGTTGTGTGGTTGTGTTCAGTAGTTAGATTTGTGGTCAGAAGTTGTGTATGTAATTGTGTGGTTGTGGTCACTAGATGTGGTAAGCAGTTGTGTGGTTGTGGTCAGAAGTTGTGGTCAGTAGTTGTGTGGATTAGAGGTCGACCGATTAATCGGAATGGCCGATTAATTAGGGCCGATTTCAAGTTTTCATAACAATCGGAAATCGGTATGTACCTAACCATAAACATCAATGCCTTTCTTAAAATCAATACACAGAAGTATATATTTTTAAACCTGCATATTTAGCTAAAATAAATCCAGGTTAGCAGGCAATATTAACCAGGTGAAATTGTGTCATTTTTGCATTCATTGCACGCAGTCAGGGTATATGCAACAGTTTGGGCCGCCTGGCTCGTTGCGAACTAATTTGCCAGAATTTTACGTAATTATGACATAACATTGAAGTTTGTGCAATGTAACAGGAATATTTAGACTTGTGGATGCCACCCGTTAGATAAAATACGGAACGGTTCCGTATTTCACTGACAGGAAAAACGTTTTGTTTTCGAGATGATAGTTTCCGGATTCGACCATATTAATGACCTAAGGCTCGTATTTCTGTGTGTTATTATGTTATAATTAAGTCTATGATTTGATAGAGCAGTCTGACTGAGCGATGGTAGGCAGCAGCAGGCTCGTAAGCATTCATTCAAACAGCCCTTCACAATGCATTACGCTGTTTATGACTTCAAGCCTGTCAACTCCCAAGATTAGGCTGGTGTAACCGATGTGAAATGGCTAGCTAGTTAGCCGGGTGCACGCTAATAGCGTTTCAAACATCCCTCGCTCTGAGACTTGGAGTAGTTGTTCCCCTTGCTCTGCATGGGTAACGCTGCTTCGAGGGTGGCTGTTGTCGATGTGTTCCTGGTTCAAGCCCAGGTAGGAGTGAGGAGAGGGACGGAAGCTATACTGTTACACTGGCAATACTAAAGTGCCTATAAGAACATCCAATAGTCAAAGGTATATGAAATACAAATCGTATAGAGAGAAATAGTCCTATAATTCCTATAATAACTACAACCTAAAACATCTTACCTGGGAATATTGAAGACTCATGTTAAAAGGAAGCACCAGCTTTCATATGCTCTCATGTTCTGAGCAAGGAACTTAAACGTTAGCTTTCTTACATGGCACATATTGCACTTTTACTTTCTTCTCCAACACTTTGTTTTTGCATTGTTTAAACCAAATTGAACATGTTTCATTATTTATTTGAGGCTAAATTGATTTTATTGATGTATTATATTAAGTTAAAATAAGTGTTCATTCAGTATTGTTGTAATTGTCATTATTACAAATAAAAAAAATTGTCCGATTAATCGGTAGCGGCTTTTTTTTTGGTCCTCCAATAATCGGTATTGGCGTTGAAAAATCATAATCGGTCGACCTCTAGTGTGGATATGGTCAGTAGTTAAATGTGTGGTCAGAAGTTGTGTAGTTGTGGTATGTGTTAGTGGTAAAAACAGCAGCTGTTTGGGAAAGTTTCAAAAACACGTGGTAATGCAGTTACAAAAACAGCTGTACCGTAAGTTCCGTATGGAATATTTAGATTCCGCGCACAGCTATGAATAGCAGAGAGGCATGCGAATATCCCATATGCTCTAACTTTTTGTCTAACTTGTTGCGATAGTGGTGAAAACGGACTTGTTTGCCAAAATGTTACAGAAAATGGTGTTGATGAGATTACTTAAACTGCCGTAACTTTTGATGTGAATATAATTTTTTGTCCAAACGCCAGATTTCGCCAGTAGACGAAGCTGGTAAGCTGCTAATTTTCTGTCTAAGTGGTTGCAAAGTGGAATTATTAGCTGATTTGGGTCAAAAGTTGCATGAGAAAATGACAGTGATGATGTCACAATGGCGAGGATTTAAATCTTGAGAAATCCCATGTAGGCGGATTTGGGCCAAAAAACTAATACAATTTAATAACATAAAAAGTATAACATATTAAAAGGTTGTTTACAAGCAACTCGATCCAGAGCATTCTGCACGTTCTGAAGTTGGAACGGCGTTTCTAGCATAAACGCTGTAGGAGGAGTAGGCAGCAGAATAATAATAAGTATGTCGAATATCTAAGCTGGGCCTGCTGCCGCTAGCCCCACCAATAAAATATCCCAGAAATGTTCCATACACACAAAAAGCTTATTTATCTCAAACGTTGTGCACAAATTTGTTTACATCCCTATTAGTGAGCATTTCTCTTTTGCCAAGATAATCCATCCACCTGACAGGTGTGGCATATCAAGAAGCTGATTAAACAGCATGATCATTACACAGGTGCACCTTGTGCTGGGGACAATGGAAGGCCTCTCTAAAATGTGCAGTTTTGTTACACAACACAATGCCACAGATGTTTAAAGTTGAGGGAGCGTGCATTTGGCATGCTGACTGCAGGAATGTCCACGATCTGAATTGATGTTCATTTCTCTACCATAAGCCGCCTGCAACATTGTTTTTGAGAATTTGGCAGTAACTACAGACAACCTTATGCCTTTTTGGCCCAAATCCGTTCATCCGCTGCCATCAACTCATGTTTCAGCATAATGCACGGCCCCATGTCGCAAGGATAAGTATACAATTCCTGGAAACTGAAAATGTCCCAGTTTTTCCATAGCCTGCACACTCACCAAACATGTCACCCAATGAGCCATGTTTGGGATGCTCTGGATCGATGTGTACGACAGAGTTTTCCAGTTCCCGCCAATATCCAGCAACTTCGCACAACCATTGAAGAGGAGTGGGACAATATTCCAGAGGCCACAATCAACAGCCTTTCTATTTTTATTTAACCAGGTAGGCAAGTTGAGAACAAGTTCTCATTTACAACTGCGACCTGGCCAAGATAAAGCATAGCAGTGTGACTAAAACAGCAACACAGAGTTACACATGAACAAACGTACAGTCGATAACACAATAGAAAAATCAATGTACAGTGTGTGCAAATGTGGAAGAGTAGGGAGGTATGGCAATAAATAATAATAGGTAATAATTACAATTTAGCATTAACACTGGAGTGATAGATGTGTAGAAGATGATGTGCAAGTAGAGATACAGGGGTGCAAAAGAGCAAAAAAATAAATAACAATATGGGATGAGGTAGTTGGGTGGGCTATTTACAGATTGTCTGTGTACAGGTGCAGTGATCGGTAAACTGCTCTGACAGCTGGTGCTTAAAGTTAGTGAGGGAGATATAGGTCTCTAGCTTCAGTGATACATTTTTTTTTTTTAAATCAATTCGTTCCAGTCATTGGCAGCAAAGAACTGGAAGCCTGATCAACTCTATGTGAAGGAGATGTCGTGCTGCATGAGATAAATGGTGGTCACACCAGATACTGACTGGTTTTCTGATCCACGCCCCTATGTTTTTTTAAGGTATCTGTGACCAACAGATGCATATCTGTACTCCCAGTCATGTGAAATCCATAGATTAGGGCCTAATGAATTCATTTCAATTGACTGATTTCCTTATGAAGGAAATCAGTCAACAATTTCCTTATGAAATTGTTACAAGTTGCGTTTATATTTTTGGTCTCTCTGTGTGTGTGTGTGTGTGTGTGTGTGTGTGTGTGTGTGTGTGTGTGTGTGTGTAGTTTAACAGTGAGCGGTACAGCCACTTCACTCTGCAGTCGGACGGAGAGGAAGACGGAGGGAGCCACGTGGAGGTGAGACTGTCTGATGATGTTGTAGATGACCACGCCCCCTCTGAGCAGGTGGGCCAACCAGGAGGCTCGCCCTCATACATGCCCCGCCCACAGCAAAACTACCGCAAAGTGTGTTATCTGGCTCTCGGAACCCTCTTCATCTTCATCATCGGTACCTACTCTTCCTCATGCTCTTTTTTAATTTCTTTGTCACACTCACCCTCTCTCCCTGGGCAAGTTCATCTTGCATCGCCTGGTGCAGTTTACACATTTTAGACCCTTCCATTGGTCCTAAAGTGAAATCTCCAGCCACCTGGGGCACCGGGCAATGCAAAACGAATTCATCCACTCTTTCTTGTCTTACTCTCTCTTCACTTTCTCTGTTTTAGGTTATCTGATTGGCTATGTGAGCCACCACTCCCCCCGCAAGGAGCCAATCACTTGTGATTCTGAGCAGGAAGTGGGCGTAGCTGAGGAGGCTGTAGTAGAATCCTCTCTATCCTGGAATGACATCACCAGCTTGCTGGCACAAAGACTGACTCCTGACGCCTTCAACAGCAGACTGAGGTACACACACACACACACACAGACACACACACACAGGGTTGTTGACCGTATTACCACCACACCGGCATTCACCAGTCATGACAGCAGTCAAATTCACTGTGACCGTTGGTCATGGTAATTCTATCCAAAACTCCCAAATGAATGCCGCAGTCACTGGCTTTATCAATATGTGCATCGAGGACGTTGTCCCCACAGTGACTGTATGTACATACCCCAACCAGAAGCCATGGATTACAGGCAACATTCGCACTGAGCTAAAGGGCAGAGCTGCCGCTTTCAAGGTGCGGGACTCTAACCCGGAAGCTTACAAGAAATCCTGCTATGCCCAGCGACGAACCATCAAACAGGCAAAGCGTCAATACAGGGCTAAGATTGAATCATACTACACCGGCTCTGACGCTCATCTTATGTGACAGGGCTTGCAAACTATTACAGACTACACAGGGAAGCACAGCCGCGAGCTGCCCAGTGACACGAGCCTACCAGACGAGCTAAATCACTTCTATGCTCGCTTCGAGGTAAGCAACACTGAGGCATGCATGAGAGCATCAGCTGTTCCGGACGACTGTGTGATCACGCTCTCCGTAGCCGACGTGAGTAAGACCTTTAAACAGGTCAACATACACAAGGCTGCGGGGCCAGACGGATTACCAGGACGTGTGCTCCGGGCATGTGCTGACCAACTGGCAGGTGTCTTCACTGACATTTTCAACATGTCCCTGATTGAGTCTGTAATACCAACATGTTTCAAGCAGACCACCATAGTCCCTGTGCCCAAGAACACAAAGGCAACCTGCCTAAATGACTACAGACCCGTAGCACTCACGTCCGTAGCCATGAAATGCTTTGAAAGGCTGGTAATGGCTCACATCCACACCATTATCCCAGAAACCCTAGACCCACTCCAATTTGCATACCGCCCAAACAGATCCACACACGATGCAATCTATATTGCACTCCACACTGCCCTTTCCCACCTGGACAAAAGGAATGTGAGAATGCTAATGTGAGAATGCTATTCATTGACTACAGCTCAGCGTTCAACACCATAGTACCTTCAGAGCTCATCACTAAGCTAAGGATCCTGGGACTAAACACCTCCCTCTGCAACTGGATTCTGGACTTCCTGACAGGCCGCCCCCAGGTGGTGAGGGTAGGTAGCAACACATCTGCCACGCTGATCCTCAACAATGGAGCACCCCAGGGGTGTGTGTTCAGTCCCCTCCTGTACTCCCTGTTCACCCATGACTGCATGGCCAGGCACGACTCCAACACCATCATTAAGTTTGCAGACGACACAACAGTAGTAGGCCTGATCACCGACAACAACGAGACAGCCTATAGGGAGGAGGTCAGAGACCTGGCCGGGTGGTGCCAGAATAACAACCTATCCCTCAACGTAACCAAGACTAAGGAGATGATTGTGGACTACAGGAAAAGGAGGGCCGAGTATGCCCCCATTCTCATTGACTGGGCTGTAGTAGAGCAGGTTGAGAGCTTCAAGTTCCCAGGTTTACATGCCTATCACCACTAAATAACTAATGGATTTGTTGTGATGGTTAGGGCTGGGCGGTATACCGTATTTTACTATATACCGGTATTGATGCACAGACCAGTTTTTGTTTTTAGTTTACCTTCTATAACGGTATGTGAATGTTTCCTTTGTTAAATGTGATACGCCGCATGTAACATAAATTTTTCTAGTTTACTCCGCTACTTGAGTCCTCCGCTGTCTCTCAGACCTAGTCCCGCCCCCTGTCACTCAAGGAACGCATTTGTTGTTGCTCGACCACAAGAAACTTGCGTTCAGTCTGCATGGTCAATGCAGCAATTTTGATGACAACTATGCTGTTCCCACTTTGCTTCTTTTTAATATAAATTCACAAGGGTTCTATAAATGCACTATTAGTTTATGTTTCTTATATCTGCAAACAGTTTGTCTTTTCTTTGCAAGTTGTGGCTAAATCGCGTTAGCCGCTAATGCTAATGTTAGTTAGCTGGCTAGCTTGCTAATAAATGTATAGAGTCAGAGAAAAACTTAGCTAATTATACAGCCCGATACCAGTAATGGTGTAGGCCTAAATCAGCATTTTGTTTGTGCAACAGTATCTTCTAAATCAAAGAGGAATGGGCAAAGCATGAATATGTTAGCTACATGAAGTAGCTAAGAGAAAACAACACATAATGTAGCCAAAGATAATAGGTTCCCTTAGAAAATACGGATCAACACTTTGTTTCTTCCCCTGTCACAATAACTCCTCCCTGGCATTTTCATTTGTTGTCATGTCAAACAACACTGTATTCAACAATCCCACTATTATACTCTAACTATAGAATTAGAATAATCATAACATTTTCATGATTCCAACAGTTCACCCAAGTGTTTTGATCTAATTTGCAAGTCAAATCGCAATTGCAACATTTGGTATAAAAAAAAAAAGGCCTCGATTTTTTTGTTGTTGCCCATATCGTGCAACCCTATGTGGCAGTATCTGAAATGAGTGCAGGAAATGCTGGTTGAAGTTGAATTGAACAGTATAAACCAATCAGAATGGAGACAGACCCATTTAAATCACTTAGAATGTATGTTGCCACCCTAGCGTGACACACTACTCACTTTTAAGCAAATTTTGAACTTTTATTATTTAAAAACATAAATTACCGTCAAACCGTAAAAAAACAGAAAAATACCGGGATATGATATTTGGGCCATATCGCCCAGGCCTAGTGACGGTGTAGGCTATAGGCCCCTAGTGACGGTGTAGGCTATAGGCCCTAGTGATGGTGTAGGCTATAGGCCCCTAGTGATGGTGTAGGCTATAGGCCCCTAGTGATGGTGTAGGCTATAGGCCCCTAGTGACGGTGTAGGCTATAGGCCCCTAGTGACGGTGTAGGCTATAGGCCCCTAGTGACGGTGTAGGCTATAGGCCCCTAGTGACGGTGTAGGCTATAGGCCCCTAGTGACGGTGTAGGCTATAGGCCCCTAGTGACGGTGTAGGCTATAGGCCCCTTTTCAGTACACGACATGCTGACATCATACACAAATGCCTGCGACTTTTTGCTACAGTAAGGAAGCCATCGCCATCTGCGCCCATTCAACGTAGCCTAAATGTAAGTTTTTATTACTTCTAAACAAAATAACTTTTTGGTGTTCTAATGCGCTTACAATGATGTTTTGATTATTGCTTGAACTTTTGCTAAGATATTTGGTTGTGATCTGCAAAATAACTATTTTGGATGCAGCATTTGTTAGCTAGAATGCTAACATTCATTGACATTGGCTATCTTTTGTTACAGCCTATGTGTGTTTTAAGTATAATTCAGTTGATTTGCGATGATGACACATTATATTAAGCAGGACATTCATGCAAGCTTTAAAATCCAATTATAATCCAAAAGTAGTGTGAAATACACTCATAAGCAAATAAGAACTTGTGCGCATTGCAGCAGTTTTCTAACAGAAAGGGGTCTATATTATTAAATGGATTTATTCAACTTTTTTCAAATGTAGATGTCCCAAAGGCGCGCATCAGCGGTTTGTATGAAGGGAAGCCCGGTGATGCAAAACACATTTATGTTAATTAGCAGCCAATTACCATGAGACCAACAGTCATTTGCATGACAATTACAGGCTGACAAAATTTCATGACTGCCACACACACACTACCTGAAAATACAAATGAACTAAACTGTCCACCCTCTCTCTCTGCAGTGATGTTGAACAGCCAGATCACGCGGCAGGGAGCAGTGCAGACGGCATTCTGGAATATCGTGTGTTTGACAGCTTTAAGAGTCTGGAGATGGAGGCCTGGACTGACGTACACCATGTCCAACTACAGACAGCCAACAGGTACACACACACACACACACACCACACCCTCTGTCTCATAATTCCACTTTGCTTGTAACATTCTCCTCCCCAATCCCCTTACCCACAGTCAGAAGCCAAACCGTGTTCTGATTGGCCAAGAGGAGGTGGGCCAGCCTAAGGGCTATCTGGCCTATAGTGCCACAGGAAAAGCTCAGGTCAGCCAATCAGATGTCCACATTGAATTATATTGACTGATCATCTCTTTTGATATTTTGGGCCAATATTTCATAGTGTGAAATCTGAGCCAAAATAATCTGTTAAGGTTAAATGCTTGGAAAGCGGCATGTTTGTAACATATTTTCTGCCACATTGGATGTTTGCAATCACAGTTGTTGCCTGAATCTCACAAGGGGGGATCTGTTTTGTGTGTCTGCAGGGCAAGGCGGTGTATGGTAACTATGGGAGTCAAGAGGACTTGATGCTGCTACAGACTCTGAAGGTTGAGCTGAATGGCACTGTGATTCTACTGAGAGCTACAGGACAGATCAGCCTGGCACAGCAGGTAAGGTGTGTGTGTGTGTGTGTGTGTGTGTGTGTGTGTGTGTGTGTGTGTGTGTGTGTGTGTGTGTGTAAGAAGGTGGTTTTCAGTGTAGCGTGTCTGTTTCAGGTGGCTAATGTAGCAGCATTGGGAGTATCTGCTGTGTTGATTTACCTCGACCCTAAAGACTACAAGTTCCAACCAACTACTGAACTGTATGGACATGTGAGTACTCGCACCACTTCAAGGTGAATCTTGCCGAGCCTGATTCAGAGATTCTTCTTCAACTGCAACCATTTAACGTTCTATGTTCGCGTTCTGTCTGGCGTTCTCTGAATGTTCTGTGATGTTCTCCTGTAGGTCCATCTAGGTTCAGGAGACCCCTTCACGCCAGGCTTCCCCTCCTTCAACCACACCCAGTTCCCTCCCACCCAGTCCTCTGGTCTGCCTACTGTACTGGCCCAAAGCATTACTGCTGCTAGTGCTGCCAAGATACTAACGTAAGACCTCACACACACACACACACACACACACACACACACACACACCTCTAACTGTCGATCTATCCCCAGGCGTATAGGTGGGCTTGAGTCCCCTTTCAGTTTTAAAGGCTCACTGGACAATGTGAAGTACACCCTGGGAGGGGCCAGTAGTGAAGATGTCACTGTGGAGGTGAACAACGTGCTGCAGGACACAGAGATCCACAACGTCTTTGGAGTCATCAAGGGCTTCACTGAGCCAGGTATGTGTCTGTCTGTGTGAGTGAGTGCATCCATTGTAGTGACTCCAGCAGGAATCAAGCCTAGAACCCTGGTGTTGCTAACACCGAGCTACACACAACACTCCAAACTATATCTTTATATCTATATCTAACACCGAGCCACACACAACACTCCAAACTATATCTTTATATCTATATCTAACACCGAGCCACACACAACACTCCAAACTATATCTTTATATCTATATCTAACACCGAGCCACACACAACACTCCAAACTATATCTTTATATCTATATCTAACACCGAGCCACACACAACACTCCAAACTATATCTTTCAACTCTGTACATTTTCAACAGCAATGTTTAATCTCTATGCACAGTGTTTGTGAGTGGGTCTTGTGTTATTGTGTGTGTGTAGATCGGTACGTGGTACTGGGGGCTCAGAGGGATGCGTGGGGTCCAGGCTACGCTAAAGCCACTGTCGGGACCACACTGCTGCTGGAGCTGGCTAGAGCTGTGTCTGAGATGGTGCACACAGGTTACATCAACACACACACACACACACACACACACACACACACACACACACACACACACACACACACACACACACACACCAATACATTAACACACACACACCAATACATCAACACACACACACACACACACACCAATACATTAACACACACACACCAATACATCAACACACACACACACACACACGCACACCAATACATTAACACACACACACCAATACATTAACACACACACACACCAATACATTAATACATTAACATACACACACCAATACATTAATACATTAACATACACACACACATCAATACATTAACACACACACACACACATACATACACACACACACACACACATACACACACACACACACACCAATACATTAACACACACACACACCAATACATTATACATTAACATACACACACACAACAATACATGAACACACGCACACACACAACAATACATTAACACACACACACACACATCAATACATTAACACACACACACACATCAATACATTAACATACACACACATCAATACATTAACACACATACACCAATACATTAACACACACACACACACCAATACATTAACACACACACACCAATACATCAACACACACACACACACACACATACTCACACACCAATACATTAACACACACACACCAATACATTAACACACACACACACCAATACATTAACACACACACCAATACATTAATACATTAACATACACACATCAATACATTAACACACACACACACACACACATCAATACATTAACATACACACACATCAATACATTAACACACACACACCAATACATTAACACACACACACACACACCAATACATCAACACACACACATCAATACATTAACACACACACATCAATACATTAACACACACATCAATGCATTCACACACATACACACACACACACACACACACACATCAATACATTAACACACACACACATCAGTACATTAACACACACACACACATCAATACATTAACACACACACACACATCAATACATTAACACACACATCAATACATGAACACACACACATCAATGCATTCACACACACACACACACACATCAATGCATAAACACACACAGACACACACCAATACATTAACACACACACACCAATACATTAACACACACACACACCAATACATTAACACACACACACACCAATACATTAATACATTAACATACACACACACATCAATACATTAACACACACACACACATACATACACACACACACACACACACCAATACATTAACACACACACACACCAATACATTAATACATTAACATACACACACACAACAATACATTAACACACACACACACACACACACACATCAATACATTAACATACACACACATCAATACATTAACACACACACATCAATACATTAACACACACATCAATACATCAATGCATTCACACACACACACACACACACACACACACACACACATCAGTACATTAACACACACACACACACATCAGTACATTAACACACACACACACATCAATACATTAACACACACACACACACACATCAATACATTAACACACACATCAATACATGAACACACACACATCAATACATCAATGCATTCACACACACACACACACATCAATGCATAAACACACACACGCACATCAATGCATAAACACACACACACACACACTAGAGGTTGACCGATTAATCGGAAGGGCCGATTAATTAGGGCCGATTTCAAGTTTTCATAACAATAGGAAATCGGTATTTTTTGGACGCCGATGTGGCCGATTTAAAAAAAAAAAACATTATTTTATTTTTTTATTTTTTTTATTTAGACCTTTATTTAACTAGGCAAGTCGGTTAAGAACAAATTCTTATTTTCAATGATGGCCTAGGAACGGTGGGTTAACTGCCTTGTTCAGGAGCAGAACGACAGATTTTTACCTTGTCAGCTCAGGGATTCAATCTTGCAACATTACGGTTAACTAGTCCAACGCTCTAACCACCTGCTTTACATTGCACTCCACGAGGAGCCTGCCTGTTACGCAAATGCAGTAAGAAGCCAAGGTAAGTTGCTAACTAGCAGTAAACTTATCTTATAAAAAACAATAAATCAATCATTAATCACTAGTTAACTACACATGGTTGATGATATTACTAGTTTATCTAGCCTGTCCTGCGTTGCATATAATCGCTTAGGTACACGTTGCTCCAACGTGTACCTAACCATAAACATCAATGCTTTTCTTAAAATCAATACACAAGTATATATTTTAAAACCTGCATATTTAGTTAATATTGCCTGCTAACATGAATTTCTTTTAACTAGGGAAAATGTGTCACTTCTCTTGCAACAGAGTCAGGGTATATGCAGCAGTTTGGGCCGCCTGGCTCGTTGCGAACTGAAGACTATTTCTTCCTAACAAAGACAGCCGACTTCGCCAAACGGGGGATGATTTAACAAAAGCGCATTTGCGAAAAAAGCACAATCGTTGCACGACTGTACCTAACCATAAACATCAATGCCTTTCTTAAAATCAATACACAGAAGTATATATTTTTAAACCTGCATATTTAGCTAAAAGAAATCCAGGTTAGCAGGCAATATTAACCAGGTGAAATTGTGTCATTTCTCTTGCGTTCATTGCACGCAGAGTCAGGGTATATGCAACAGTTTGGAACGCCTGGCTCATTGCAAACTAATTTGCCAGAATTTTACATAGTTATGACATAACATTGAAGGTTGGGCAATGTAACAGGAATATTTAGACTTAGGGATGCCACCCGTTAGATAAAATACGGAACGGTTCCGTATTTCACTGAAAGGAAAAACGTTTTGTTTTCAAGATGATAGTTTCCGGATTCGACCATATTAATGACCAAAGGCTCGTATTTCTGTGTGTTATTATGTTATAATTAAGTCTATGATTTGATAGAGCAGTCTGACTGAGCGGTGGTAGGCAGCGGCAGGCTCGTAAGCATTCATTCAAACAGCACTTTCATGCGTTTTGCCAGCAGCTCTTCGCTGTGCTTCAAGCGTTGCGCTGATTATGACTTCAAGGCTATCAACTCCCAAGATTAGGCTGGTGTAACCGATGTGAAATGGATAGCTAGTTAGCGGGTGCACGCTAATAGCGTTTCAAACATCCCTCGCTCTGAGACTTGGAGTAGTTGTTCCCCTTGCTCTGCATGGGTAACGCTGCTTCGAGGGTGGCTGTTGTCGATGTGTTCCTGGTTCGAGCCCAGGTAGGAGTGAGGAGAGGGACGGAAGCTATACTGTTACACTGGCAATACTAAAGTGCCTATAAGAACATCCAATAGGCAAAGGTATATGAAATACAAATCATATAGAGAGAAATAGTCCTATAATTCCTATAATAACTACAACCTAAAACTTATTACCTGGGAATATTGAAGACTCATGTTAAAAGGAACCACCAGCTTTCATATGTTCTGAGCAAGGAACTTAAACGTTAGCTTTCTTACATGGCACACGTTTACTTTCTACTCCAACACTTTGTTTTTGCATTATTTAAACCAAATTGAACATGTTTCATTATTTATTTGAGGCTAAATTGATTTTATTGATGTATTATATTAAGTTAAAATAAGTGTTCATTCAGTATTGTTGTAATTGTCATTATTACAAATAAGCAAAGAAAATTGGCCGATTAATCGGTATCGGCTTTTTGGTCCTCCAATTATCGGTATCGGCGTTGAAAAATCATAATCAGTCGACCTCTAACACACACACACACACACACATCAATGCATTCACACACACACACACACATTCTGACATCTGTGTGTGTGTGTAGATGGTTTCCGTCCCAGGAGGAGTCTGGTGTTTGCCAGTTGGAGTGCAGGAGAATACGGCTGTGTTGGATCTACAGAGTGGCTGGAGGTGAACTACACACACACTATGGGTGGAAAGTATTCAGGATATGGCAGTGTTCTAGCTAATGGTATTTGGTGATAATAATATGTTGCTGGAAGACGCTGATTGGACCAGCCTCTAAACTAGTAGGGTGGGGTATGTAATGTTGTGTGTGTGTGTTCCTCTCCAGGGTTTCTTCTCCTCTCTGGACAGAAGAGCTTTCACCTACATCAGTCTGGACGGAGTGGTCACTGGTGAGTACACACAACCACAAAAATACTTTATACTAAGTATCCTTCTAATCTAATAGTGTGTGATTTTCAGGCCATGGTGAATTCAAAGCGTCTGCCAGTCCCCTGCTCTACAGCCTTCTGGAAAGCACCATGAAGGAGGTGAAGAATCCCATTGGTTTTGGAGAGTCTGAGAAGTCTCTGTATGATAAGGTGTCTGGAGTCAACTTTGAGAGGGCAGTGTGAGTACACCTCACATATCACTCCAATGATAGATCACTCCAAAGATATGTGTGGTACAGTAGGCATAAAGGTGTGTGTGTGTGAGATTAGGTTTGAGCCCATGAAGATGGAAGACTCTGCATATCCCTTCTTGGCCTCCTCTGGAATCCCCTCTCTCTCCTTCCGCTTCGTCTCTCAGGGGGTGAGACACACACACTTTAACTAACACACACACACACACACACTTTAACACACACACACACACACTTTAACTAACACACACACACACACACTTTAACAAACACTAACACACACACACACACTTTAACAAACACTAACACACACACACTCTGTCAGGTTTCGATGTTTTGTTTACAGATAGTTTGATTTCGATAACTGTCTCTAATAGAATTGTCTGTCTTTCTCTCCCGCGTGTGCGCGTGTTGCAGTCTGAGGCCTACCCATACTACGGCACCTCTCTTGACAACAAGGATCACCTTGGTTACGCCACCGCCCATCGCCTTAGTTCCCTAGCCACTGGGGCGGGATTGGTCGCAGGTCAGCTGGCGTTACGATTGGTCCACGACCACATACTGCGTCTAGATGTGCAACGCTACAGGACGGTTCTCAGCCAATCTGTGTTCAAGATCAACCAGCGCCTCAAACAAGTCACCCGGGTTTGTTTATATGACATTATTGTTTTTGTTTACATTGTTGTTTATGTTGTTGTTGTTAGGTATAGTTCTAATGTTATTGTGTTGTTACAGGATGGTTCTGCCGAGGATCTGTCAGCCCGTTGGCTTATTATGGCCTTAGGATCCTACAGTAGAGCTGCTACTGACCTCAACACTGAGTTACTCAACACCGACCTCACTGACACACTGGCCTGCCACAACATCAACGACCGCATCATGAGGGTGAGACGTGCGCGCGCACACACACACACACACACACACACACACACACACACACACACCCTTGTAATCTAACTGATCAATACTATAAGGCTCAAATTTTATAGTGAACACAAGTCAATCAGTAGTGGTTCTGTCTTGATTCATAAACTAACATTTGGATTCTCCTCTCTCTCCCCCTAGGTGGAACACAACCTCCTGTCTCCGTATGTCTCCCCCAAAGAGGTTCCATTCCGCCACCTGCTGTTTGGCCGTGGTTCCCACACCCTGGCAGCCCTGTTGGAGGGGGAGGACAGGGAGGCGCTGCGGACCCAGCTGGCCCTGGCCACCTGGACGCTACAGGGCTGTGCCAACGCTTTCTCTGGAGACGTCTGGGACAGCGACAACCAGATCTAACTGTGTGTGTGTGAGTGCGTAGGGCTGTTCAGGGGGTTCAACCTCGTCCTCGTTCACTGTAAAATCCAGGATGAGATGAAGGCGTATTGGTCGGAAGTGATGATGTAATAAGAGACCAGGAAGTACTGTCATTCTTTCCCGTTTCAGTTACTGGACTTCCTGAAGAATGTTGAGATTGATGACATCACTGTCTGATCCCTCCTCATCTCACTCCAACCCCCAAACCGAAGCCTTGGCTGTTACTATAGAGATGACCTCTAACCCCTCGACACAGAGGAGCCTATTTATACTTTATATATCTATCAGTCCACTATAAATGTTCTCAGTTTTAATGATGATAAAGTTCTTGTTTATTTTTATAAAGTTATTGGAAGCAGTGCCTTCTAGACTTATGGCAGTTTCAAGTTGTTAGTTTAGGTTAAGAGTTTATTTATCAGTGCCAGTGCTCACTATAAATGTTTAAATGTCATTCATTTTGTTTCTGATAAAAAAGTTATCGGGAGCTGTGCCTTCCAGACTTGACGGCTATGTGTTTTTTTCATTTGGTTTTAGATAAAATTATCAGTTAATTTTATAAAGTTATCGGGAGCAATGTCTTCCATACTTATGGCAGTTATACTGTCTCTTACTACGGCAGCATCTGCTGAAGCAACAGTCACGTATACAGACAGTGTGACCATCCAAGGTCCCATGACATGTGGTTTAAATATTGCCTTTCAGTTTGCCTTGCAGTTGAAGTGAGAACAGAATCTAATGGAACAGAATTGAGACCGACACAATCGTTTTGACACGGATGAAAAACTGTTCAGCTACAGGTGGTCAGACTTCCGCTGTATACATGACTACTGCTCCCACACATTACTATGGAAACAGAAACCCCAGCAACTGGGTATCACCACAGAAACATGGTAACCGACGGCAGCAGATGTCATGACTTCGTCACATTTTGATTTGATGAAATGCATGCGCTTAAATTCAGAGTCCATGGTGAATTGACAAATTCTTAGCATGTTTTAGACGTCGGGGAGGTAGCTACTTGGGTCACGTCTGTAATTACAAACTATTTTATATATAGCCTTAACTTCTTCTGACCAGAGCCATTTACCTATATAGGTAATATGGTGTCATTTCTGATGCAGCATGGGCTCAACAATAAAAACATGCTAAGATCTCTCCACTCTGAGCTGAATTTATACAAATAATGTTCAGGCAGCGAAAGAGTCATTTCTGTTAACCAGTGTTATTTTGGAGCAGTTTATATTTCTGATCTGAACCAGTATCGGGAGCAGTGTCTTCCATAATGATAAGTGTTGGTGGTAGTTTTTGCCTACCAGTGTGAACGGTGAAGTCATTTATTGGGGGCAGTGTTTCCCAGAGTTTTATATCTGTGTGTATCGGGGGCAGTGTTTCCCAGAGTTTTATATCTGTGTGTATCGGGGGCAGTGTTTCCCAGAGTTTTATATCTGTGTGTATTGGGGGCAGTGTTTCCCAGAGTTTTATATCTGTGTGTATTGGGGGCAGTGTTTCCCAGAGTTTTATATCTGTGTGTATTGGGGGCAGTGTTTCCCAGAGTTTTATATCTGTGTGTATCGGGGGCAGTGTTTCCCAGAGTTTTATATCTTTGTGTATCAGGGGCAGTGTTTCCCAGAGTTTTATATCTGTGTGTATCGGGGGCAGTGTTTCCCAGAGTTTTATATCTGTGTGTATCGGGGGCAGTGTTTCCCAGAGTTTTATATCTGTGTGTATCGGGGGCAGTGTTTCCCAGAGTTTTATATCTGTGTCTATCGGGGGCAGTGTTTCCCAGAGTTTTATATCTGTGTGTATCGGGGGCAGTGAATCATATTCCACTGAAGGGTGAAGTCATTTATCGGGAACAGTGTTTCTGGAGTTATTTGTTTTCTCTCTTTGTGTTGGATTAGTATATCTGATCTGTGTGTGACCTTCTATTGTTCCTCTCTGAATTAGTTGTAATGGATACGTCCTTTGGCATGTTACTGTGTTTTCCCTTACAAATGCAATCCCTACAACAAGTGTTCCCATTCAGGTCAGTAGGAGTATTTTCCCATGCATATATTATCAGACACTGAAACTCCTGTTGTAGCCATCCGCTAAATAGAGATTGTTCTCTTTTGATTATTGATCACACTCAGTCAATCAGCTAACTAGTGGAACTGTTCTAACATTTCTGTTACAGACTTGCCAGTGCTAGTCTGAACTCATACATGTTCACCTGACTGTTCTACCATCACTTGGTGTGTTACCATGCTGTAGAGGACCTTGTATGGGTGTTTAGCCGTTTCTGTACAGTTAATGAGTTCTGTTTTTCTGCTGTACTTCAATAAACTCTTTGGCTTAATGCACTGGACTGTGTGTGTGTGGTTATTGTTCATTAATGGGCTGATATCAATACTATACATGCCAGTCTCTCTTGGTTAAGAGTTGAGGAGAGACTGACTGCATCACTTCTTCTTTTTATAAGAAACATTCATGTGTTGAAAATCCCAAATTGTTTGCATAGTCAACTTACACACAGCACTGACACACTCACTTATCCCACCAGACATGCCACCAGGGGACTTTTCATAGTCCCCAAATCCAGAACAAATTCAAGAAAACGTACAGTATTATATAGAGCCCTTATTCATGGAACTTCCATCTCAAATGAACAGCAAACCTGGTTTAAAGAAACAGATAAAGCAACACCTGGTGGCACAACGCCTCTCCCCTATTGGACCTAGATAGTTTGACCTAGATAGTTTGTGTGTATGCATTGATATGTAGGCTACATGTGCCTTTTTAAAAATGTATGTAGTTCTGTCCTTGAGCTGTTCTTCTAATGATGTTCTGTATTATGTCATTCTGTATTATGTTTCATGATATGTTTTTGTGTGGACCCCAGGAAGAGGAGCTGCTGCTTTTGCAACAGCTAATGGGGATCCTAATAAAATACCTAATACCAAATCGTCGTTGGACGCTAACTATCAAAAATCACCGATAGCCTATCCTTACCCAATAGATCATGCAATGTTTCAATGCAATGTTTCAATGCAATGTCGGCGGCCTGGAACGTACCGTATCACTATGTGCGCACAACGCGGTGACGCCACGCCAGTAATCCCAGCAACACGCGACCAGGAATGACAGGAGAGGACAGGGGAAAACAACCGCTTATTTTACCAAGAGAAAATGAAGGTTTCTGAAAACAATAATTGATTAAGGCGAGTTTTGGCGAGGTGGAGAAAATAGAGTCTGTCTTTCTCTCCCCATCTCTCTCTTTCTACATCTCTCGATGAGCGTCTGCATGAACTATACTGTTATCTTGATTTGGGTCTCTGTCTCTGATGAGGTTACCGTTAATAGGCTAGTCAGTGTATGGATCAGTGATGCGACATGTCCTATTTAACATTTCAGTAGATTAGTTTAAAGAACTGATTCAACGCGCATATCTCTTAGCTTATTAAGCCTAGCTGTACAAGAGCTTACTGTTTACTAGGAGAGAAGGGGAGGAGGGTTAAGCGTAGGCTCGTTATGTGCTGTTTTCTCCCTATAGCAACAGTAGTCTGCACTGCAGTGCTGTTTTATAATGCAGAGAGAGAGAGGCTGAATCAGGGGTAATACAGGCTATATTTAAATGTCCATAT